>NW_021822231.1:0-33563 GCF_901001165.1 Salmo trutta
ACATGAAAGATGACAAGAACCTATACCTGCTGCTATACTATACTTAAATGGATGTCAATGGTCTCTGATCTTCTGTTACTCAATAGCTTGATCATTCTGTGGTCTCCATGGAACATATCATTTATTCATATTAATCCGGCAAGTATGACAATGTAAATTATGTCAATCTGGCATGAAAACCCTTAGCATTTAAATGTATCTCGCTTGAAGGACAATGTTGGTCCAGTATGTGTGTGTTTGTGTGAATATGTGTGCCTATACGCCATGAAAGTGACTCGCCATTACATCATTCTTCCGGGGTCAGTCCCCTAATTATTTTGAATGGGCTTGGCGATCATATATTACATTCGTAAAACGCAGTTGTTTAAGATATATATTTATCAAATTATATTTGTGATTGTGGCTGAATTTACTCCTGCCAGATGCCATTTATATAATGTTGCGCTGACGAACATTGTGCTACATTTTTGCCCTTTTAAGGCCATTCAAAAACCTAACAAACGTTAGAGAACTACAGGGCTACTTCCTTGAAAATGTTGCGGCACTTTCGATGCACGTTGACACAACCATTGGAACAAAGTGTTGTTGTTTCGTAAACTCCATGTACAGTTGGATGAGATCACGGATGGCCAGCGATCAAGTGTCAGGGTCAGACATACAACAAGTCTCTGTGGCGCAATTGGTTAGCGCGTTAGACTGTTAATCTAAAGGTTGGTGGTTCGAGCCCACCCAGGGACGAGAGTTTTCAGTTTGTTGTGCTCCATGATGCGGATATGACATCCTCGGACCTGTAATGAGATTCCCTGTTACTTTGTCCTGCTGAGGGTCAATGCCAACACAAGCCTCTCTAGTGCAATCAGTTAGTGTGTTTGACAATCTATCTAAAGATTGGTGCTTCGACACCACCCATGGATGGCATTTTTCAGATTGTAGCGATGTGAAACTTCCTGACTTGTAGTGAGCTTCCATGAGACTTTGGCCTGCTGAGGGTCAATATAATCACTAGTCTCTGTGGCGCAGTTGGTTAGCGCCTTAGGCCGTTAGTTTAAAGGTTGGTGATTTGAGCCCACCCAGAGATGCTATCTTTCCATTTATAGTGATGTGGAAAGACCTTCCTGGATTTACAGTAAGCTCGCTTTTGACCTGCTTTGTTTCCTATTGTCACATGTGATTGGTGTGTTGTTGAACATGAAAGATGACAAGTTCCTATACCTGCTGCTATACTATACCTAAATGTCTGTCAATGGTCTCTGATCTTCTGTTACTCAATAGCTTGATCATTCTGTGGTCTCCATGGAACATATCATTTATTCATATTAATCCGGCAAGTATGACAATGTAATTGATGTCAATCTGGCATGAAAACCCTTAGCATTTAAATGTATCTCGCTTGAAGGACAATGTTGGTCCAGTATGTGTGTGTTTGTGTGAATATGTGTGCCTATACGCCATGAAAGTGACTCGCCATTACATCATTCTTCCGGGGTCAGTCCCCTAATTATTTTGAATGGGCTTGGCGATCATATATTACATTCGTGAAAACGCAGTTGTTTAAGATATATATTTATCAAATTATATTTGTGATTGTGGCTGAATTTACTCCTGCCAGATGCCATTTATATAATGTTGCGCTGACGAACATTGTGCTACATTTTTGCCCTTTTAAGGCCATTCAAAAACCTAACAAACGTTAGAGAACTACAGGGCTACTTCCTTGAAAATGTTGCGGCACTTTCGATGCACGTTGACACAACCATTGGAACAAAGTGTTGTTGTTTCGTAAACTCCATGTACAGTTGGATGAGATCACGGATGGCCAGCGATCAAGTGTCAGGGTCAGACATACAACAAGTCTCTGTGGCGCAATTGGTTAGCGCGTTAGACTGTTAATCTAAAGGTTGGTGGTTCGAGCCCACCCAGGGACGAGAGTTTTCAGTTTGTTGTGCTCCATGATGCGGATGTGACATCCTCGACCTGTAATGAGATTCCCTGTTACTTTGTCCTGCTGAGGGTCAATGCCAACACAAGCCTCTCTAGTGCAATCAGTTAGTGTGTTTGACAATCTATCTAAAGATTGGTGCTTCGACACCACCCATGGATGGCATTTTTCAGATTGTAGCGATGTGAAACTTCCTGACTTGTAGTGAGCTTCCATGAGACTTTGGCCTGCTGAGGGTCAATATAATCACTAGTCTCTGTGGCGCAGTTGGTTAGCGCCTTAGGCCGTTAGTTTAAAGGTTGGTGATTTGAGCCCACCCAGAGATGCTATCTTTCCATTTATAGTGATGTGGAAAGACCTTCCTGGATTTACAGTAAGCTCGCTTTTGACCTGCTTTGTTTCCTATTGTCACATGTGATTGGTGTGTTGTTGAACATGAAAGATGACAAGTTCCTATACCTGCTGCTATACTATACCTAAATGTCTGTCAATGGTCTCTGATCTTCTGTTACTCAATAGCTTGATCATTCTGTGGTCTCCATGGAACATATCATTTATTCATATTAATCCGGCAAGTATGACAATGTAAATTATGTCAATCTGGCATGAAAACCCTTAGCATTTAAATGTATCTCGCTTGAAGGACAATGTTGGTCCAGTATGTGTGTGTTTGTGTGAATATGTGTGCCTATACGCCATGAAAGTGACTCGCCATTACATCATTCTTCCGGGGACAGTCCCCTAATTATTTTGAATGGGCTTGGCGATCATATATTACATTCGTGAAAACGCAGTTGTTTAAGATATATATTTATCAAATTATATTTGTGATTGTGGCTGAATTTACTCCTGCCAGATGCCATTTATATAATGTTGCGCTGACGAACATTGTGCTACATTTTTGCCCTTTTAAGGCCATTCAAAAACCTAACAAACGTTAGAGAACTACAGGGCTACTTCCTTGAAAATGTTGCGGCACTTTCGATGCACGTTGACACAACCATTGGAACAAAGTGTTGTTGTTTCGTAAACTCCATGTACAGTTGGATGAGATCACGGATGGCCAGCGATCAAGTGTCAGGGTCAGACATACAACAAGTCTCTGTGGCGCAATTGGTTAGCGCGTTAGACTGTTAATCTAAAGGTTGGTGGTTCGAGCCCACCCAGGGACGAGAGTTTTCAGTTTGTTGTGCTCCATGATGCGGATGTGACATCCTCGACCTGTAATGAGATTCCCTGTTACTTTGTCCTGCTGAGGGTCAATGCCAACACAAGCCTCTCTAGTGCAATCAGTTAGTGTGTTTGACAATCTATCTAAAGATTGGTGCTTCGACACCACCCATGGATGACATTTTTCAGATTGTAGCGATGTGAAACTTCCTGACTTGTAGTGAGCTTCCATGAGACTTTGGCCTGCTGAGGGTCAATATAATCACTAGTCTCTGTGGCGCAGTTGGTTAGCGCCTTAGGCCGTTAGTTTAAAGGTTGGTGATTTGAGCCCACCCAGAGATGCTATCTTTCCATTTATAGTGATGTGGAAAGACCTTCCTGGATTTACAGTAAGCTCGCTTTTGACCTGCTTTGTTTCCTATTGTCACATGTGATTGGTGTGTTGTTGAACATGAAAGATGACAAGTTCCTATACCTGCTGCTATACTATACCTAAATGTCTGTCAATGGTCTCTGATCTTCTGTTACTCAATAGCTTGATCATTCTGTGGTCTCCATGGAACATATCATTTATTCATATTAATCCGGCAAGTATGACAATGTAAATTATGTCAATCTGGCATGAAAACCCTTAGCATTTAAATGTATCTCGCTTGAAGGACAATGTTGGTCCAGTATGTGTGTGTTTGTGTGAATATGTGTGCCTATACGCCATGAAAGTGACTCGCCATTACATCATTCTTCCGGGGTCAGTCCCCTAATTATTTTGAATGGGCTTGGCGATCATATATTACATTCGTGAAAACGCAGTTGTTTAAGATATATATTTATCAAATTATATTTGTGATTGTGGCTGAATTTACTCCTGCCAGATGCCAATTATATAATGTTGCGCTGACGAACATTGTGCTACATTTTTGCCCTTTTAAGGCCATTCAAAAACCTAACAAACGTTAGAGAACTACAGGGCTACTTCCTTGAAAATGTTGCGGCACTTTCGATGCACGTTGACACAACCATTGGAACAAAGTGTTGTTGTTTCGTAAACTCCATGTACAGTTGGATGAGATCACGGATGGCCAGCGATCAAGTGTCAGGGTCAGACATACAACAAGTCTCTGTGGCGCAATTGGTTAGCGCGTTAGACTGTTAATCTAAAGGTTGGTGGTTCGAGCCCACCCAGGGACGAGAGTTTTCAGTTTGTTGTGCTCCATGATGCGGATGTGACATCCTCGACCTGTAATGAGATTCCCTGTTACTTTGTCCTGCTGAGGGTCAATGCCAACACAAGCCTCTCTAGTGCAATCAGTTAGTGTGTTTGACAATCTATCTAAAGATTGGTGCTTCGACACCACCCATGGATGGCATTTTTCAGATTGTAGCGATGTGAAACTTCCTGACTTGTAGTGAGCTTCCATGAGACTTTGGCCTGCTGAGGGTCAATATAATCACAAGTCTCTGTGGCGCAGTTGGTTAGCGCCTTAGGCTGTTAGTTTAAAGGTTGGTGATTTGAGCCCACCCAGAGATGCTATCTTTCCATTTATAGTGATGTGGAAAGGCCTTCCTGGATTTACAGTAAGCTCGCTTTTGACCTGCTTTGTTTCCTATTGTCACATGTGATTGGTGTGTTGTTGAACATGAAAGATGACAAGTTCCTATACCTGCTGCTATACTATACCTAAATGTCTGTCAATGGTCTCTGATCTTCTGTTACTCAATAGCTTGATCATTCTGTGGTCTCCATGGAACATATCATTTATTCATATTAATCCGGCAAGTATGACAATGTAAATTATGTCAATCTGGCATGAAAACCCTTAGCATTTAAATGTATCTCGCTTGAAGGACAATGTTGGTCCAGTATGTGTGTGTTTGTGTGAATATGTGTGCCTATACGCCATGAAAGTGACTCGCCATTACATCATTCTTCCGGGGACAGTCCCCTAATTATTTTGAATGGGCTTGGCGATCATATATTACATTCGTGAAAACGCAGTTGTTTAAGATATATATTTATCAAATTATATTTGTGATTGTGGCTGAATTTACTCCTGCCAGATGCCATTTATATAATGTTGCGCTGACGAACATTGTGCTACATTTTTGCCCTTTTAAGGCCATTCAAAAACCTAACAAACGTTAGAGAACTACAGGGCTACTTCCTTGAAAATGTTGCGGCACTTTCGATGCACGTTGACACAACCATTGGAAGAAAGTGTTGTTGTTTCGTAAACTCCATGTACAGTTGGATGAGATCACGGATGGCCAGCGATCAAGTGTCAGGGTCAGACATACAACAAGTCTCTGTGGCGCAATTGGTTAGCGCGTTAGACTGTTAATCTAAAGGTTGGTGGTTCGAGCCCACCCAGGGACGAGAGTTTTCAGTTTGTTGTGCTCCATGATGCGGATGTGACATCCTGGACCTGTAATGAGATTCCCTGTTACTTTGTCCTGCTGAGGGTCAATGCCAACACAAGCCTCTCTAGTGCAATCAGTTAGTGTGTTTGACAATCTATCTAAAGATTGGTGCTTCGACACCACCCATGGATGACATTTTTCAGATTGTAGCGATGTGAAACTTCCTGACTTGTAGTGAGCTTCCATGAGACTTTGGCCTGCTGAGGGTCAATATAATCACAAGTCTCTGTGGCGCAATTGGTTAGCGCCTTAGGCCGTTAGTTTAAAGGTTGGTGATTTGAGCCCACCCAGAGATGCTATCTTTCCATTTATAGTGATGTGGAAAGACCTTCCTGGATTTACAGTAAGCTCGCTTTTGACCTGCTTTGTTTCCTATTGTCACATGTGATTGGTGTGTTGTTGA
This sequence comes from Salmo trutta, assembly GCF_901001165.1. Lineage (NCBI taxonomy): Eukaryota > Metazoa > Chordata > Actinopteri > Salmoniformes > Salmonidae > Salmo > Salmo trutta. Next base: position 5,931 of record NW_021822231.1, read on the forward strand.
ACATGAAAGATGACAAGTTCCTATACCTGCTGCTATACTATACTTAAATGTCTGTCAATGGTCTCTGATCTTCTGTTACTCAATAGCTTGATCATTCTGTGGTCTCCATGGAACATATCATTTATTCATATTAATCCGGCAAGTATGACAATGTAAATGATGTCAATCTGGCATGAAAACCCTTAGCATTTAAATGTATCTCGCTTGAAGGACAATGTTGGTCCAGTATGTGTGTGTTTGTGTAAATATGTGTGCCTATACGCCATGAAAGTGACTCGCCATTACATCATTCTTCCGGGGTCAGTCCTCTAATTATTTTGAATGGGCTTGGCGATCATATATTACATTCGTGAAAACGCAGTTGTTTAAGATATATATTTATCAAATTATATTTGTGATTGTGGCTGAATTTACTCCTGCCAGATGCCATTTATATAATGTTGCGCTGACGAACATTGTGCTACATTTTTGCCCTTTTAAGGCCATTCAAAAACCTAACAAACGTTAGAGAACTACAGGGCTACTTCCTTGAAAATGTTGCGGCACTTTCGATGCACGTTGACACAACCATTGGAACAAAGTGTTGTTGTTTCGTAAACTCCATGTACAGTTGGATGAGATCACGGATGGCCAGCGATCAAGTGTCAGGGTCAGACATACAACAAGTCTCTGTGGCGCAATTGGTTAGCGCGTTAGACTGTTAATCTAAAGGTTGGTGGTTCAAGCCCACCCAGGGACGAGAGTTTTCAGTTTGTTGTGCTCCATGATGCGGATGTGACATCCTGGACCTGTAATGAGATTCCCTGTTACTTTGTCCTGCTGAGGGTCAATGCCAACACAAGCCTCTCTAGTGCAATCAGTTAGTGTGTTTGACAATCTATCTAAAGATTGGTGCTTCGACACCACCCATGGATGACATTTTTCAGATTGTAGCGATGTGAAACTTCCTGACTTGTAGTGAGCTTCCATGAGACTTTGGCCTGCTGAGGGTCAATATAATCACAAGTCTCTGTGGCGCAGTTGGTTAGCGCCTTAGGCCGTTAGTTTAAAGGTTGGTGATTTGAGCCCACCCAGAGATGCTATCTTTCCATTTATAGTGATGTGGAAAGACCTTCCTGGATTTACAGTAAGCTCGCTTTTGACCTGCTTTGTTTCCTATTGTCACATGTGATTGGTGTGTTGTTGAACATGAAAGATGACAAGAACCTATACCAGCTGCTATACTATACTTAAATGGATGTCAATGGTCTCTGATCTTCTGTTACTCAATAGCTTGATCATTCTGTGGTCTCCATGGAACATATCATTTATTCATATTAAACCGGCAAGTATGACAATGTAAATGATGTCAATCTGGCATGAAAACCCTTAGCATTTAAATGTATCTCGCTTGAAGGACAATGTTGGTCCAGTATGTGTGTGTTTGTGTGAATATGTGTGCCTATACGCCATGAAAGTGACTCGCCATTACATCATTCTTCCGGGGTCAGTCCCCTAATTATTTTGAATGGGCTTGGCGATCATATATTACATTCGTAAAAACGCAGTTGTTTAAGATATATATTTATCAAATTATATTTGTGATTGTGGCTGAATTTACTCCTGCCAGATGCCATTTATATAATGTTGCGCTGACGAACATTGTGCTACATTTTTGCCCTTTTAAGGCCATTCAAAAACCTAACAAACGTTAGAGAACTACAGGGCTACTTCCTTGAAAATGTTGCGGCACTTTCGATGCACGTTGACACAACCATTGGAAGAAAGTGTTGTTGTTTCGTAAACTCCATGTACAGTTGGATGAGATCACGGATGGCCAGCGATCAAGTGTCAGGGTCAGACATACAACAAGTCTCTGTGGCGCAATTGGTTAGCGCGTTAGACTGTTAATCTAAAGGTTGGTGGTTCAAGCCCACCCAGGGACGAGAGTTTTCAGTTTGTTGTGCTCCATGATGCGGATGTGACATCCTGGACCTGTAATGAGATTCCCTGTTACTTTGTCCTGCTGAGGGTCAATGCCAACACAAGCCTCTCTAGTGCAATCAGTTAGTGTGTTTGACAATCTATCTAAAGATTGGTGCTTCGACACCACCCATGGATGACATTTTTCAGATTGTAGCGATGTGAAACTTCCTGACTTGTAGTGAGCTTCCATGAGACTTTGGCCTGCTGAGGGTCAATATAATCACAAGTCTCTGTGGCGCAATTGGTTAGCGCCTTAGGCCGTTAGTTTAAAGGTTGGTGATTTGAGCCCACCCAGAGATGCTATCTTTCCATTTATAGTGATGTGGAAAGACCTTCCTGGATTTACAGTAAGCTCGCTTTTGACCTGCTTTGTTTCCTATTGTCACATGTGATTGGTGTGTTGTTGAACATGAAAGATGACAAGTTCCTATACCTGCTGCTATACTATACCTAAATGTCTGTCAATGGTCTCTGATCTTCTGTTACTCAATAGCTTGATCATTCTGTGGTCTCCATGGAACATATCATTTATTCATATTAATCCGGCAAGTATGACAATGTAAATGATGTCAATCTGGCATGAAAACCCTTAGCATTTAAATGTATCTCGCTTGAAGGACAATGTTGGTCCAGTATGTGTGTGTTTGTGTAAATATGTGTGCCTATACGCCATGAAAGTGACTCGCCATTACATCATTCTTCCGGGGTCAGTCCCCTAATTATTTTGAATGGGCTTGGCGATCATATATTACATTCGTGAAAACGCAGTTGTTTAAGATATATATTTATCAAATTATATTTGTGATTGTGGCTGAATTTACTCCTGCCAGATGCCATTTATATAATGTTGCGCTGACGAACATTGTGCTACATTTTTGCCCTTACCTGTTGGGGCTACGGGTTAGCAATGAACCCTGAGACGGGATTGCTAGCAAGGCTGGAAATTCAAAACATCAAAAATCAAATAATTTCAATTTCTCAAACAATCAACTATTTTACACCATTTAAAAGATAAACATCTCCTTAATCTAACCACATTGTTCGATTTTCAAAGAGGCTTTACGGCAAAAGCATAAAGTTAGATTATGTTAGGACAGTACATAGCCACAAAAGTACAAACATCCATTTTCAATTCAAGGTCAGGCGTCACCAAAAGCAGAAACCAGCTAAAATTATGCACACCCTTTGACAATCTCCATCAGATGACACTCCTAGGACATTATGTTATACAATACATGCATTTTTTGTTCCATCAAGTTCATATTTATATCCAAAAACAGCATTTTACAGTAGCGTTGAAATTCAGATTTTTTTCTTCTCTGAAATGCTTCCGGTGAACAACGTTACAATTTTCTAAATTACTATTCGAAAACATTGGTAAATTATAATATTGTTATTCAAATAATTATAGTTTAACATTTCATAAATGCTACTGTATTGCCAGATTTCAAAATAACTTTACTGGGAAATCACAAGCTGCAATAAACCGGGTGCTGTGCTAAGAACAATAGGCTAGGCTATATAGGTTAGCATCATCTTGTAACCATGTAATATCAATAATACTATCGTCAATAATCCCTTACCTTTGATTATCTTCATCCATTGGCACTTCCAGGAATCCCAGGTCCACAACAAATGTGGTTTCTTTTGACAAAGTTCATAATTGATGTCCAAATAACTCCAAGTTGTTCCATGTTGTTAGCGCTTCGGTGGCTAATAAAAAGTAGCGCGGGGGGTGACGTCACGGCGAAAAGTTAAAAAAGTTACAAAAATAATCTATTTACGTTCGTTCAAACATGTCAAACGTTGTTTAGCATCAATCTTTAGAGCCATTTTTAACGTGAAACATCAGTAATGTTTCAACCCGACCTCTCCTATGTCTAGATTAGCGTTTTTGAAAAATGTCTCGTGTCTCATGATTGCGCAGGTGCAGGCAATAATGGAAGTGACGACATCCCAGAGACGTCAACTTCACTGCATTCTTATTTGCTCTCTGTTCATCATAGACGCTTCAAAAAACTTTATAAAGATCGCTGACATCTAGTGGAAGCCGTAGGAGTTGCGAAATGAATCCTTTCTCACTGTGGTATCTATAAAACAATGACTCAAAAAAAATAGTACAGCCACAAAATTATTTTTTTCTCTCAGGTTTTCTCAGGTTTTTGCCTGCCATATGAGTTGTGTTATACTTACAGACACCATTCAAACAGTTTTAGAAAATTAAGAGTGTTTTCTATCCAAATCTGGTAATAATATGCATATCCTAGCTTCTGAGTTGGTGTAGGTGGCAGTTAAAAATGGGCACATATTTTTTCCAAAATTCTCAATACTGCCCCTGTAGCCCGTAGAGGTTTTAAGGCCATTCAAAAACCTAACAAACGTTAGAAAACTACAGGGCTACTTCCTTGAAAATGTTGCGGCACTTTCGATGCACGTTGACACAACCATTGGAACAAAGTGTTGTTGTTTCGTAAACTCCATGTACAGTTGGATGAGATCACGGATGGCCAGCGATCAAGTGTCAGGGCCAGACACGCAACAAGTCTCTGTGGCACAATTGGTTAGCGAGTTAGACTGTTAATCTAAAGGTTGGTGGTTCAAGCCCACCCAGGGATGAGAGTTTTCAGTTTGTTGTGCTCCATGATGTGGATGTGACATCCTGGACCTGTAATGAGATTCCCTGTTACTTTGTCCTGCTGAGGGTCAATGCCAACAAAAGCCTCTCTAGTGCAATCAGTTAGAGTGTTTTGACAATCTATCTAAAGATTGGTGCTTCGACACCACCCATAGATGACATTTTTCAGATTGTAGCGATGTGAAACTTCCTGACTTGTAGTGAGCTTCCATGAGACTTTGGCCTGCTGAGGGTCAATATAATCACAAGTCTCTGTGGCTCCTTTGGCCGTTAGTTTAAAGGTTGGTGATTTGAGCCCACCCAGAGATGCTATCTTTCCATTTATAGTGATGTGGAAAGACCTTCTTGGATTTACAGTAAGCTCGCTTTTGACCTGCTTTGTTTCCTATTGTCACATGTGATTGGTGTGTTGTTGAACATGAAATATGACAAGTTCCTATACCTGCTGCTATACTATACCTAAATGTCTGTCAATGGTCTCTGATCTTCTGTTACTCAATAGCTTGATCATTCTGTGGTCTCCATGGAACATATCATTTATTCATATTAATCCGGCAAGTATGACAATGTAAATGATGTCAATCTGGCATGAAAACCCTTAGCATTTAAATGTATCTCGCTTGAAGGACAATGTTGGTCCAGTATGTGTGTGTTTGTGTGAATATGTGTGCCTGTACGCCATGAAAGTGACTCGCCATTACATCATTCTTCTGGGGTCAGTCCCCTAATTATTTTGAATGGGCTTGGCGATCATATATTACATTCGTGAAAACGCAGATGTTTAAGATATATATTTATCAAATTATATTTGTGATTGTGGCTGAATTTACTCCTGCCAGATGCCATTTATATAATGTTGCGCTGACGAACATTGTGCTACATTTTTGCCCTTTTAAGGCCATTCAAAAAGCTAACAAACGTTAGAAAACTACAGGGCTACTTCCTTGAAAATGTTGCGGTACTTTCGATGCACGTTGACACAACCATTGGAACAAAGTGTTGTTGTTTCGTAAACTCCATGAACAGTTGGATGAGATCACGGGTGGCCAGCGATCAAGTGTCAGGGTCAGACATACCACAAGTCTCTGTGGCGCAATTGGTTAGCGCATTAGACTGTTAATCTAATGGTTGGTGGATCAAGCCCACCAAGGGACGAGAGTTTTCAGTTTGTTGTGCTCCATGATGCGGATGTGACATCCTGGACCTGTAATGAGATTCCCTGTTACTTTGTCCTGCTGAGGGTCAATGCCAACACAAGCCTCTCTAGTGCAATCAGTTAGTGTGTTTGACAATCTATCTAAAGATTGGTGCTTCGACACCACCCATGGATGACATTTTTCAGATTGTAGCGATGTGAAACTTCCTGACTTGTAGTGAGCTTCCATACATGAAGGGACATCGCGTGCGCCATCCGTATGGTTAGTGAGAAAGTCCATGTTGCAAATGTACCCTCCCTTACTAGACGTCCGACCACGTCCGATAAATCCGCGGACGGCGTCGGGCCGATCGCGGGGGCCGGATCTTCCAGGAAGTCATCGAACGGAGTCTCTCGGACCTTCGGTTTCCGTTTAATAAAATTTTCAAATTTTGGTCATTTTCTTGCAGTCCCGGATTATTCCACGAGAGGGCGTATGGAATCATATTGCAAATGTAACATATATCACCAAATGCGACACGGCTTTTTCTCCTAAACCGAAGACAATTCGAAGACGAAACTCGGTCTGCGTGGGTTTGGCATAATGGGCAGTTGGCCCCGAACAGGATGGAGTCGAGGCCTCGACGCTTTTCGAGTTAAGGCTATTTTTCTGGGATTGAAAGTCAAACAGGAAAATAGAGTGCTGATTTGACCGCTTCACATCAAACTACATGAGCCTACGGTGTCAGGAGAAAAGGAACCATGCATTTACCAATGTTCATTTCAGAGAAATTGTACAATGACACATTGGTGATATTCAACAACAAGAGGTTTTTTTTTTCAAAAAAGTTACATATCCAGTTGCAGCGTGTTCAGATGAGTCCGTTAAGGCAGGTTTCGGAGCTCTGCGAGATTTCTGTGATTTTCTGTGATTTTCTGAAACAACACACACTTGTTCAACCCTCTGTAAATAAGTCAGTTCTTAACAGAAACACTTAAAACTCAATATTCTATAAGAGCCTAACGTTCAGATTCCTGTGTCAACCAGAAATGCCTTATAATGGTGTCATAGGGGCTGCTTTGAAGGGTTAAAAAGGTCAGATCTTTCCACAACTTCATATGTGTGACTAGGCAACCCTCATGAACTGTAAATCAGTCATTTATCCCATCAGATGTCAAAGAAAAGCTCTCTCAAACACACACACAGCAAGGACGGAGTGACACAGAGCGGTGCTTAAAGACACAAAGAGCCTGCAATGGCATTACCATTATCTCTAGGCTGAGACGAGTTCAATGAGACGCCCCGCTTGACCGTAGCTTGCTCGGTATGAGCGCAGCGACCGTGAGAAAACTAGGCCCAAAATGAGGCCTGCACCAATATGTCAAGTGCTTATGGGTGACAGTGAGAGAACCATTAGGGTTAGAAGCACAATTCAACCTCAGGAGCGTTCCTGAGGTCCTCCCGATCTGTGCAAGCCTAACCTTGACCCTGTGGCATTAACCCTTCACAGTGAAAAGAAGGTGTTTAGATCAAACTGTGTGCAATGACTTCTCTCCCCATAGGAATACATTGACAATTCTCCTAAATTCAACCTGAAGTCTATGTGGGTTATGAATGCCTTATGAACCTGTCTTCTATAACAATCCATCAGGCTACTGTGAGGTCTACCTGTGTCGATTCTAAGGTTCCTGGAGCAACCGGAAAATGTTAAAATCACCCTAGAGCTATTGTCATATAAGCAACCTGCAGATAGTGAAAATCACGCAACTCAACCATCTGTCATTCAGTCAATTCTTAAGGTAGAGACTTCATATTCAGGATTCTGTTTATGTCTACCCCAAAGACAACGTGTGTGAAGCAAGAGCTTCCTGTGACAACCGGAAGTTGTTAAAAACAGCCAAGAGCTATTGTCATATGGTCAACCGGCATATAGTGAAAATCACGCAACTCAACCATCTGTTATTCAGTCAATTCTTAAGGTAGAGACTTCATATTCAGGATTCTGTTTATGTCTAACCCAAAGACAACATGTGTTGAGTAAGAGCTTCCTGTGACAACCGGAAGTTGTTAAAAACAGCAAAGAGCTATTGTCATATGGTCAACCAGCATATAGTGAAAATCACGCAACTCAACCCTATGTCATCCAGCCAATTCTTTAGGTAGAGACTTCATATTGAGGATTCTGTATATGCCTACCCCAAAGACAACGTGTGTCTATTCTTTTTGCAAAAAAAAAAAAAACACACACACACAATTTGGCCATAGGGACATAGTGTGGGGCTTAGAGTCTTATACCGCCTTCAATAGTTACTTTTGTTGAAACGATTCAAGAACCGTCAGACCTAGAGCTCCGAAATTTTAGAAACCTGTCCTAGAGCTCAAGTCGATAGTGCACGGTGATTTATGGGGCTCTAGAAGGTTCTCTGACCGAGAAACCACCTCGTACATTTGCAATATTTTCAATTCATTTTCAATATCACGGACATGGCGACATTTAGAAATGTCCCAGAGTCGCAAGACTAGGTGCATTGAAACCGCCTCGGCCCGTAGAGACGGACCCCAATGTCTCTGTCCGATAGCTCATTCAGGGACCCCGTAGTAACGCCCTGAAAAAGTGGATTTTCAGCACCAATTAGGCCATTGCTCGGGCACCGAATGACCTATCGAGCCGAAACTTGGGATTCGGGGTCGCCTCACATAGGCCTACACATAATGTCAGAGCTGGACCCGCAGCTATAACGTAACTATGTGTTTTAGGTTTTTTTATGGTTAAAATTGAAAGCACTGTGAATTATGGGCCTTCTCTGACATATGTGATAGTTGGCTTCTATACGAGTTGGAAAAAGTGGATTTGGTGTCAGATGCTATCAGTTTGGTGTCAAAATGACATCTAATTGACTGATGGACGCTGACTGCTGGGTGACGAGCAATGGAGAGGAACCACAGTCACTGCCCGGCCATCCCGAGTTCATCGAGCCAGTCAATAATGCATTTCTGCAGTATTTTTGAGCATGCCTAAATTTGTGATGCTAAATGCCCATTGAATCATATTGCAAACGTAACGCGCAATATTGCAAATGTAACGCGCATTTGCAAGATGATTCAACAGCAAAAAATATCACCAAAGTTGACATGATGAAATCAACACAACGAGCGATGGAGAGGAACCACAGTCACTGCACGGCCATCCCGAGATCATCGGGCCAGTCAATTATGCATTCTGAGCATGTCAAATTCGTTAAAAATGTTAAAAGCAACAGAGTCCCACTTCTCCCTCATCATACATGACAAGTAGACCATCTGCGTTGATTGATGGCTCAACATAGGGATATATATCATTTGGGCAGTATAAATGCCATTTGGACCATGGTTCACTGACTTTTGGGTTTGGAAACCGACTTCCTATGATCGTACATGGCAAACGGACAAACATACTGATTTGGCACATTCAATACTTTCATACATGTATAATTGACAAAAAAAGAATTGGACATTTCATTTGCACATTTCTAATGGCATTTGGCAAAAAATATAAATTTGTCACTTTTGACTTCCTATGAAATCATATTCCAAATGCACAAATCATATGCCTTATGCACAAGCAAATATGTCACTTTTGACTTCCTATGAAATCATATTCCAAATGCACAAAACATATGCCTTATGCACAAGCAAAAACAACCCAAAAAATTATGTCAATAAAATATGTCAAAAGTATGTCCATACAGCTCTTATACATGTGTAATTGACATAAAAATAAAAAAAAATTCGAAAAACGGTCCAGAAACCACTTTTTTAGGGTTGAAAAGTTTTCAAAAAATATGTCATTTTTTCAAAATTTGACACTTGGGACTTGAATTGTGTTACATTTGCAATATGAAAATTCACTGCGGAGAGCTCTAGCTATCTTTTGGATATTTGCTGTAATTTGGCACTTGCAATACTTCCACAAGTGACCAAAAAAAGCATTGGATATGTCATTTTGCAAAAAAAATGAAAAAAAAAATGTCACTTTTTTCCTATGAAATCATATTCAAAATGCACAAATCATATGCCTTGCGCACAAGCAAAAGCAACCCAAAAAACGACATCAATAAAAAACGTCAGAAGCATGTTCATACAGCTCTTATACATGTGTAATTGACATAACAATCGAAAAAAATTCGAAAAAACGGTCCAGAAACCACTTTTTTACAAGATGCTAAGTTTTCAAAAAAAATATCATTTTATCAAAATCTGAGACTTGGGTAAGAATTGGGTATCATTTGCTGTATGAAAAACCAAGGTGGAGCACGCTCGCCATCTAAAGGAAATTTGGGGTGTTACAATTGGCAATTGCCATCGGAAAATTGCCATATGATTGGCCCGGAGATGGGCCGCTTTGGGTGGTTTTTGCAATCGTGTGTATGATTCGTGCTATGCCAATATGTTGCCATGTTATTTTGTCCAAATCAGGGGGGTAATCCCTTACATGAGACTTTGGCCTGCTGAGGGTCAATATAATCACAAGTCTCTGTGGCGCAGTTGGTTAGCGCCTTAGGCCGTTAGTTTAAAGGTTGGTGATTTGAGCCCACCCAGAGATGCTATCTTTCCATTTATAGTGATGTGGAAAGACCTTCCTGGATTTACAGTAAGCTCGCTTTTGACCTGCTTTGTTTCCTATTGTCACATGTGATTGGTGTGTTGTTGAACATGAAAGATGACAAGTTCCTATACCTGCTGCTATACTATACCTAAATGTCTGTCAATGGTCTCTGATCTTCTGTTACTCAATAGCTTGATCATTCTGTGGTCTCCATGGAAAATATCATTTATTCATATTAATCCGGCAAGTATGACAATGTAAATGATGTCAATCTGGCATGAAAACCCTTAGCATTTAAATGTATCTCGCTTGAAGGACAATGTTGGTCCAGTATGTGTGTGTTTGTGTGAATATGTGTGCCTGTACGCCATGAAAGTGACTCGCCATTACATCATTCTTCCGGGGTCAGTCCCCTAATTATTTTGAATGGGCTTGGCGATCATATATTACATTCGTGAAAACGCAGATGTTTAAGATATATATTTATCAAATTATATTTGTGATTGTGGCTGAATTTACTCCTGCCAGATGCCATTTATATAATGTTGCGCTGACGAACATTGTGCTACATTTTTGCCCTTTTAAGGCCATTCAAAAAGCTAACAAACGTTAGAAAACTACAGGGCTACTTCCTTGAAAATGTTGCGGTACTTTCGATGCACGTTGACACAACCATTGGAACAAAGTGTTGTTGTTTCGTAAACTCCATGAACAGGTGGATGAGATCACGGGTGGCCAGCGATCAAGTGTCAGGGTCAGACATACAGCAAGTCTCTGTGGCGCAATTGGTTATCGCGTTAGACTGTTAACTTAAAGGTTGGTGGTTCAAGCCCACCCAGGGACGAGAGTTTTCAGTTTGTTGTGCTCCATGATGCGGATGTGACATCCTGGACCTGTAATGAGATTCCCTGTTACTTTGTCCCGCTGAGGGTCAATGCCAACACAAGCCTCTCTAGTGCATTCAGTCAGTGTGTTTGACAATCTATCTAAAGATTGGTGCTTCGACACCACCCATGGATGACATTTTTCAGATTGTAGCGATGTGAAACTTCCTGACTTGTAGTGAGCTTCCATGAGACTTTGGCCTGCTGAGGGTCAATATAATCACAAGTCTCTGTGGCTCCTTTGGCCGTTAGTTTAAAGGTTGGTGATTTGAGCCCACCCAGAGATGCTATCTTTCCATTTATAGTGATGTGGAAAGACCTTCCTGGATTTACAGTAAGCTCGCTTTGACCTGCTTTGTTTCCTATTGTCACATGTGATTGGTGTGTTGTTGAACATGAAAGATGACAAGTTCCTATACCTGCTGCTATACTATACCTAAATGTCTGTCAATGGTCTCTGATCTTCTGTTACTCAATAGCTTGATCATTCTGTGGTCTCCATGGAACATATCATTGATTCATATTAATCCGGCAAGTATGACAATGTAAATGATGTCAATCTGGCATGAAAACCCTTAGCATTTAAATGTATCTCGCTTGAAGGACAATGTTGGTCCAGTATGTGTGTGTTTGTGTGAATATGTGTGCCTGTACGCCATGAAAGTGACTCGCCATTACATCATTCTTCTGGGGTCAGTCCCCTAATTATTTTGAATGGGCTTGGCGATCATATATTACATTCGTGAAAACGCAGATGTTTAAGATATATATTTATCAAATTATATTTGTGATTGTGGCTGAATTTACTCCTGCCAGATGCCATTTATATAATGTTGCGCTGACGAACATTGTGCTACATTTTTGCCCTTTTAAGGCCATTCAAAAAGCTAACAAACGTTAGAAAACTACAGGGCTACTTCCTTGAAAATGTTGCGGTACTTTCGATGCACGTTGACACAACCATTGGAACAAAGTGTTGTTGTTTCGTAAACTCCATGAACAGTTGGATGAGATCACGGGTGGCCAGCGATCAAGTGTCAGGGTCAGACATACCACAAGTCTCTGTGGCGCAATTGGTTAGCGCGTTAGACTGTTAATATAATGGTTGGTGGTTCAAGCCCACCCAGGGATGAGAGTTTTCAGTTTGTTGTGCTCCATGATGCGGATGTGACATCCTGGACCTGTAATGAGATTCCCTGTTACTTTGTCCTGCTGAGGGTCAATGCCAACACAAGCATCTCTAGTGCAATCAGTTAGTGTGTTTGAGAATCTATCTAAAGATTGGTGCTTCGACACCACCCATGGATGACTTTTTTCAGATTGTAGCGATGTGAAACTTCATGACTTGTAGTGAGCTTCCATACATGAAGGGACATCGCGTGCGCCATCCGTATGGTTAGTGAGAAAGTCCATGTTGCAAATGTACCCTCCCTTACTAGACGTCCGACCACGTCCGATAAATCCGCGGACGGCGTCGGGCCGATCACGGGGGCCGGATCTTCCAGGAAGTCATCGAACGAAGTCTCTCGGACCTTCGGTTTCCGTTTAATTACATTTTCAAATTTTGGTCATTTTCTTGCAGTCCCGGATTATTCCACGAGAGGGCGTATGGAATCATATTGCAAATGTAACATATATCACCAAATGCGACACGGCTTTTTCTCCTAAACCGAAGATAATTCGAAGACGAAACTCGGTCTGCGTGGGTTTGGCATAATGGGCAGTTGGCCCCGAACAGGATGGAGTCGAGGCCTCGACGCTTTTCGAGTTAAGGCTATTTTTCTGGGATTGAAAGTCAAACAGGAAAATAGAGTGCTGATTTGACCACTTCACATCAAACTACATGAGCCTACGGTGTCAGGAGAAAAGGAACCATGCATTTACCAATGTTCATTTCAGAGAAATTGTACAATGACACATTGGTGATATTCAACAACAAGAGGGTTTTTTTTCAAAAAAGTTACATATCCAGTTGCAGCGTGTTCAGATGAGTCCGTTAAGGCAGGTTTCGGAGCTCTGCGAGATTTCTGTGATTTTCTGTGATTTTCTGAAACAACACACACTTGTTCAACCCTCTGTAAATAAGTCAGTTCTTAACAGAAACACTTAAAACTCAATATTCTATAAGAGCCTAACGTTCAGATTCCTGTGTCAACCAGAAATGCCTTATAATGGTGTCATAGGGGCTGCTTTGAAGGGTTAAAAAGGTCAGATCTTTCCACAACTTCATATGTGTGACTAGGCAACCCTCATGAACTGTAAATCAGTCATTTATCCCATCAGATGTCAAAGAAAAGCTCTCTCAAACACACACACAGCAAGGACGGAGTGACACAGAGCGGTGCTTAAAGACACAAAGAGCCTGCAATGGCATTACCATTATCTCTAGGCTGAGACGAGTTCAATGAGACGCCCCGCTTGACCGTAGCTTGCTCGATATGAGCGCAGCGACCGTGAGAAAACTAGGCCCAAAATGAGGCCTGCACCAATATGTCAAGTGCTTATGGGTGACAGTGAGAGAACCATTAGGGTTAGAAGCACAATTCAACCTCAGGAGCGTTCCTGAGGTCCTCCCGATCTGTGCAAGCCTAACCTTGACCCTGTGGCATTAACCCTTCACAGTGAAAAGAAGGTGTTTAGATCAAACTGTGTGCAATGACTTCTCTCCCCATAGGAATACATTGACAATTCTCCTAAATTCAACCTGAAGTCTATGTGGGTTATGAATGCCTTATGAACCTGTCTTCTATAACAATCCATCAGGCTACTGTGAGGTCTACCTGTGTCGATTCTAAGGTTCCTGGAGCAACCGGAAAATGTTAAAATCACCCTAGAGCTATTGTCATATAAGCAACCTGCAGATAGTGAAAATCACGCAACTCAACCATCTGTCATTCAGTCAATTCTTAAGGTAGAAACTTCATATTCAGGATTCTGTTTCTGTCTACCCCAAAGACAACGTGTGTGAAGCAAGAGCTTCCTGTGACAACCGGAAGTGGTTAAAATCACCCAAGAGCTATTGTCATATTAAGTGCGCATAGTGAAAATCACACAACTCAACCATCTGTTACTCAGTCAATTCTTAAGGTAGAGACTTCTTATTCAGGATTCTGTTTATGTCTACCCCAAAGACAACGTGTGTTGAGTAAGAACTTCCTGTGACAACGGGAAGTGGTTAAAACAGCCTTTAGCTATTGTCATATGGTCAACCTGCATATAGTGAAAATCACTCAACTCAACCATCTGTTACTCAGTCAATTCTTAAGGTAGAGACTTCTTATTCAGGATTCTGTTTATGTCTAACCCAAAGACAACATGTGTTGAGTAAGAGCTTCCTGTGACAACCGGAAGTTGTTAAAAACAGCAAAGAGCTATTGTCATATGGTCAACCAGCATATAGTGAAAATCACGCAACTCAACCCTATGTCATCCAGCCAATTCTTTAGGTAGAGACTTCATATTGAGGATTCTGTATATGCCTACCCCAAAGACAACGTGTGTCTATTCTTTTTGCAAAAAAAAACAAAAACACACACACACAATTTGGCCATAGGGACATAGTGTGGGGCTTAGAGTCTTATACCGCCTTCAATAGTTACTTTCGTTCAAACGATTCAAGAACCGTCAGACCTAGAGCTCCGAAATTTTAGAAACCTGTTCTAGAGCTCAAGTCGATAGTGCACGGTAATTTATGGGGCTCTAGAAGGTTCTCTGACCGAGAAACCACCTCGTACATTTGCAATATTTTCAATTCATTTTGAATATCACGGACATGGCGACATTTAGAAATGTCCCAGAGTCGCAAGACTAGGTGCATTGAAACCGCCTCGGCCCGTAGAGACGGACCCCAATGTCTCTGTCCGATAGCTCATTCAGGGACCCCGTAGTAACGCCCTGAAAAAGTGGATTTTCAGCACCAATTAACCTGTCTGGGGTATGTGGGACGATTTCGTCCCACCTACATAACAGCTACTGATATTCCAGTGGCGCGATTTTTGAATCGTTAGAAATACTATTACTTCAATTTCTCAAACATATGACTATTTTACAGCTATTTAAAGACAAGAATCTCGTTAATCTAACCCCACTGTCCGATTTCAAAAAGGCTTTACAACGAAAGCAAAACATTAGATTATGTCAGCAGAGTGCCCAGCCAGAAAAAATCAGACAGCCATTTTTCAAGCTAGCATATCATGTCACATAAACCCAAACCACAGCTAAATGCAGCACTAACCTTTGATGATCTTCATCAGATGACACACCTAGGACATTGTGTTATACAATACATGCATGTCTGTTCAATCAAGTTCATATTTATATCAAAAAACAGCTTTTTGCATTAGCATGTGATGTTCAGAAAACGCATAACCCCCGGCAAACTTCCGTTGAATTTACTAACAGTTTGCTAAATTACTCACGATAAACGTTCACAAAAAGCATAACAATTATTTTAAGAATTATAGATACATTACTCCTCTATGCACTCGATATGTCCGATTTTAAAATAGCTTTTCGGATGAAGCACATTTTGCAATAATCTAAGTACATAGCCCGGCATTACAGGGCTAGCTATTTAGATACCCACCCAGGTCAGCATCCACCAAAATCACATTTCCTATAAGAAAAATGTTCTTACCTTGCTTGTTCTTCATCAGAATACACTGCCAGGACTTCTACTTCAATAACAAATGTTGGTTTGGTCCCAAATAATCCATCGTTATATCCAAACAGCGACGTTTTGTTCGTGAGTTCTAGAATGCTTCTTCCCGGTTTTGCGCATGGCGCATTGGCGTGTCAAAAATGTCTAAATATTCCATTACCGTACTTCGAAGCATGTCAACCGCTGTTTAAAACCAATTTTTATGCCATTTATGTCGTAGAGAATTGATAATATTCCGACCGGGAGTATGCATTGAGCCTAAACAGCCGAATAAAATTTCTCCTCAGAAGCGACTCATGCACGCGCATCATTCAAAGGTCCTCGGAGCATCCACTTACAAAAGGCGATAATATGTTTCAACCTGAGGCTCCCTCGTAAACCTTCAGTTATTTCGCGGGCTCTGAGAGCCTATTGGAGCCCTGGGAATTGTCACGTTACAGCTAAGATCCTTACTTTTCAATAAAAAGATGCAAGACGCACGACTCCTTGTCAGACAGGGTACTTCCTGCTTGAAACCTTGTCAGGTTTTTGCCTGCCATAGGAGTTCTGTTATACTCACAGACACCATTCAAACAGTTTTAGAAAATTCAGAGTGTTTTCTATCCAAACCTGAACAATAATATGCATATTCTAGCTTCTGAGTTGGTGTAGGAGGCAGTTAAAAATGGGAACATATTTTTCCAAAATTCTCAATACTGCCCCCTAGCCCAGACAGGTTAAGGCCATTGCTCGGGCACCAAATGACCTATCGAGCCGAAACTTGGGATTCGGGGTCGCCTCACATAGGCCTACACATAATGTCAGAGCTGGACCCGCAGCTATAACGTAACTATGTGTTTTAGGTTTTTTTATGGTTAAAATTGAAAGCACAGTGAATTATGGGCCTTCTCTGACATATATGATAGTTGGCTTCTATACGAGTTGGAAAAAGTGGATTTGGTGTCAGATGCTATCAGTTTGGTGTCAGAATGACAACTAATTGACTGATGGACGCTGACTGCTGTGTGACGAGCAATGGAGAGGAACCACAGTCACTGCCCGGCCATCCCAAGTTCATCGGGCCAGTCAATTATGCATTTCTGCAGTATTTTTGAGCATGCCTAAATTTGTGATGCTAAATGCCCATTAAATCATATTGCAAACGTAACGCGCTATATTGCAAACGTAACGTGAGTTTGCAATATGATTCAACAGCAGAAAATATCACCAAAGTTGACATGATGAAATCAACACAATGAGCGACAGAGAGGAACCACAGTCACTGCCCGGCCATCCCGAGTTCATCAGGCCAGTCAATTATGCATTTCTGCAGTATTTTTGAGCATGCCTAAATTTGTGATACTAAATGCCCATTAAATCATATTGCAAACGTAACACGCTATATTGCAAACGTAACGTGCGTTTGCAATATGACTCAACAGCAAAAAATATCACCAAAGTTGACATGATGAAATCAACACAATGAGCGATAGAGAGGAACCACAGTCACTGCCCGGCCATCCCCAGTTCATCGGGACAGTCAATTTTGCATATCTTTAGTGTTTTTGAGCATGCCAAATTCGTGATGTTGAGGCCCATTGAATCATATTGCAAATGCGCATCAGTGCACATGGTGACCCGAAATGGGTTACCAGGAGTAATTTTTTAGAAGGGTTTTAAATGCTTTTTGAGGGTGCAAGGGGTGCACGGTTGGGTAGGGAGCACCTTCCATCAGTGCCCATCCAGTATGGGGCGCCCCTAGTCATTTTGGACATTTTTCAAAAAGAATCGCTAAAAAACGACAATCCCACTTCTCTCATGTCACCATCAAGCCATGGAGAGGAACCACAGTCACTGCCCGGCCATCCCCAGTTCATCGGGACAGTCAATTTTGCATATCTTTAGTGTTTTTGAGCATGCCAAATTCGTGATGTTGAGGCCCATTGAATCATATTGCAAATGCGCATCCGTGGACATGGTGACCCGAAATGGGTTACCAGGAGTAATTTTTTAGAATGGTTTTAAATGCCTTTAGGGTGGTGCAAGGGGTGCACGGTTGGGTAGGTAGCACCTTCCATCAGTGCCCATCCAGTATAAGGCGCCCCTAGTAATTTTGGACATTTTTCAAAAAATCACTAAAAATCGACAGTCCCACTTCTCTCATGTCACCATCAAGCCATGGAGAGGAACCACAGTCACTGCCCGGCCATCCCCAGTTCATCGGGACAGTCTATTTTGCATATCTTTAGTGTTTTTGAGCATGCCAAATTCGTGATGTTGAGGCCCATTGAATCATATTGCAAATGCGCATCAGTGCACATGGTGACCCGAAATGGGTTACCAGGAGTAATTTTTTAGAAGGGTTTTAAATGCCTTTAGGGTGGTGCAAGGGGTGCACGGTTGGGTAGGGAGCACCTTCCATCAGTGCCCATCCAGTATGGGGCGCCCCTAGTCATTTTGGACATTTTTCAAAAAAAATTGCTAAAAAACGACAATCCCACTTGTCTCATGTCACCATCAAGCCATGGAGAGGAACCACAGTCACTGCCCGGCCATCCCCAGTTCATCGGGACAGTCAATTTTGCATATCTTTAGTGTTTTTGAGCATGCCAAATTCGTGATGTTGAGGCCCATTGAATCATATTGCAAATGCGCATCCGTGGACATGGTGACCCGAAATGGGTTACCAGGAGTAATTTTTTAGAATGGTTTTAAATGCCTTTAGGGTGGTGCAAGGGGTGCACGGTTGGGTAGGGAGCACCTTCCATCAGTGCCCATCCAGTATGGGGCGCCCCTAGTCATTTTGGACATTTTTCAAAAAAATTGCTAAAAAACGACAATCCCAATTGTCTCATGTCACCATCAAGCCATGGAGAGGAACCACAGTCACTGCCCGGCCATCCCCAGTTCATCGGGACAGTCATTTTTGCATATCTTTAGTGTTTTTGAGCATGCCAAATTCGTGATGTTGAGGCCCATTGAATCATATTGCAAATGCGCATCAGTGCACATGGTGACCCGAAATGGGTTACCAGGAGTAATTTTTTAGAAGGGTTTTAAATGCCTTTAGGGTGGTGCAAGGGGTCCACGGTTGGGTAGGGAGCACCTTCCATCAGTGCCCATCCAGTATGGGGCGCACCTAGTCATTTTGGACATTTTTCAAAAAATCACAAAAAAACTCACCATCAAGCCATGGAGAGGAACCACAGTCACTGCACGGCCATCCCCAGTTCATCGGGACAGTCAATTATGCATTTCTGCAGTATTTTTGAGCATGCAAAATTTGTGATGCTAAATGCCCATTGAATCATATTGCAAACGTAACACGCAATATTGCAAATGTAACGCGCATTTGCAACATGATTCAACAGCAAAAAATATCACCAAAGTTGACATGATGAAATCAACACAACGAGCGATCGAGAGGAACCACAGTCACTGCACGGCCATCCCCAGTTCATCGGGACAGTCAATTATGCATTTCTGCAGTGGTTTTGAGCATGCCACATTTGTGATGCTAAATGCCCATTGAATCATATTGCAAACGTAACATGGAATATTGCAAATGTAACGCGCATTTGCAACATGATTCAACAGCAAAAAACATCACCAAAGTTGACATGATGAAATCAACACAACGAGCGATGGAGAGGAACCACAGTCACTGCACGGCCATCCCCAGTTCATCGGGACAGTCAATTATGCATTTCAGCAGTGGTTTTGAGCATGCCAAAGTTGTGATGCTAAAAGCCAATTGAATCATATTGCAAATGCGCATCCGTGTATTTGCAATATGATTCAACAGCAAAAAATGTCACCAAAGGTGACATGATGAAATCAACACAACGAGCGATGGAGAGGAACCAGGAGCGTTCCTGAGGTCCTCCCGATCTGTGCAAGCCAACCTTGACCCTGTGGCATTAACCCTTCACAGTGAAAAGAAGGTGTTTAGATCAAACTGTGTGCAATGACTTCTCTCCCCATAGGAACACATAGACTATTCTCCAAAATTCAACCTGAAGCCTATGTGGGTTATGAATGCCTTATGAACCTGTCTTCTACAACAATCCATCAGGCTACTGTGAGGTCTACCTGTGTCGATTCTAAGGTTCCTGTGACAACTGGAAGTGGTTAAAAACACCCAAGAGCTATTGTCATATTAAGTGCGCATAGTGAAAATCACGCAACTCAACCATCTGTTTCTCAGTCAATTCTTAAGGTAGAGACTTCTTATTCAGGATTCTGTTTATGTCTACCCCAAAGACAACGTGTGTGAAGCAACAGCTTCCTGTGACAACCGGAAGTGGTTAAAAACACCCAAGAGCTATTGTCATATTGCCACCTGCAGATAGTGAAAATCACGCAACTCAACCATCTGTTACTCAGTCAATTTTTAAGGTAGAGACTTCTTATTCAGGATTCTGTTTATATGTACCCCAAAGACAACGTGTGTGAAGCAAGAGCTTCCTGTGACAACCGGAAGTGGTTAAAATCACCCAAGAGCTATTGTCATATTAAGTGCGCATAGTGAAAATCACGCAACTCAACCATCTGTTACTCAGTCAATTCTTAAGGTAGAGACTTCTTATTCAGGATTCTGTTTATGTCTACCCCAAAGACAACGTGTGTGAAGCAAGAGCTTCCTGTGACAACCGGAAGTGGTTAAAAACACCCAAGAGCTATTGTCATATTACGTGCGCATAGTGAAAATCACGCAACTCAACCATCTGTTTCTCAGTCAATTCTTAAGGTAGAGACTTCTTATTCAGGATTCCGTTTATGTCTACCCCAAAGACAACTTGTGTGAAGCAAGAGCTTCCTGTGACTACCGGAAGTGGTTAAAAACACCCAAGAGCTATTGTCATTTGGCCACCTGCAGATAGTGAAAATCACGCAACTCAACCATCTGTTACTCAGTCAATTCTTAAGGTAGAGACTTCTTATTCAGGATTCTGTTTCTGTCTACCCCAAAGACAACGTGTGTGAAGCAAGAGCTTCCTGTGACAACCGGAAGTGGTTAAAATCACCCAAGAGCTATTGTCATATTACGTGCACATAGTGAAAATCACGCTACTCAACCATCTGTTTCTCAGTCAATTCTTAAGGTAGAGACTTCTTATTCAGGATTCTGTTTATGTCTACCCCAAAGACAACATGTGTTGAGTAAGAACTTCCTGTGACAACGGGAAGTGGTTAAAACAGCCTAGAGCTATTGTCATATTAAGTGCGCATAGTGAAAATCACGCAACTCAACCATCTGTTTCTCAGTCAATTCTTAAGGTAGAGACTTCATATTCAGGATTCTGTATATGCCTACCCCAAAGACAACGTGTGTCTATTCTTTTTGCAAAAAAAACAAAAACACACACACACAATTTGGCCATATTTACATAGTGTGGGGCTTAGAGGCTTATACCGCCTTCAATAGTTACTTTCGTTCAAACGATTCAAGAACCGTCAGACCTAGAGCTCCGAAATTTTAGAAACCTGTTCTAGAGCTCAAGTCGATAGTGCACGGTGATTTATGGGGCTCTAGAAGGTTCTCTGACCGAGAAACCGCCTCGTACATTTGCAATATTTTCAATTCATTTTGAATATCACGGACATGGCGACATGTAGAAATGTCCCAGAGTCGCAAGACTAGGTGCATTGAAACCGCCTCGGCCCATAGAGACGGACCCCAATGTCTCTGTCCGATAGCTCATTCAGGGACCCCGTAGTAACGCCCTGAAAAAGTGGATTTTCAGCACCAATTAGGCCATTGCTCGGGCACCCAATGACCTATCGAGCCGAAACTTCGGATTCGGGGTCGCCTCACATAGGCCTACACATAATGTCAGAGCTGGACACGCAGCTATAACGTAACTATGTGTTTTAGGTTTTTTTATGGTTAAAATTGAAAGCACTGTGAATTATGGGCCTTCTCTGACATATGTGATAGTTGGCTTCTATACGAGTTGGAAAAAGTGGATTTGGTTTCAGATGCTATCAGTTTGGTGTCAAAATGACATCTAATTGACTGATGGACGCTGACTGCTGGGTGACGAGCAATGGAGAGGAACCACAGTCACTGCCCGGCCATCCCGAGTTCATCGAGCCAGTCAATAATGCATTTCTGCAGTATTTTTGAGCATGCCTAAATTTGTGATGCTAAATGCCCATTGAATCATATTGCAAACGTAACGCGCAATATTGCAAATGTAACGCGCATTTGCAATATGATTCAACAGCAAAAAATATCACCAAAGTTGACATGATGAAATCAACACAACGAGTGATGGAGAGGAACCACAGTCACTGCACGGCCATCCCGAGATCATCGGGCCAGTCAATTATGCATTCTGAGCATGTCAAATTCGTTAAAAATGTTAAAAGCAACAGAGTCCCACTTCTCCCTCATCATACATGACAAGTAGACCATCTGCGTTGATTGATGGCTCAACATAGGGATATATATCATTTGGGCAGTATAAATGCCATTTGGACCATGGTTCACTGACTTTTGGGTTTGGAAACCGACTTCCTATGATCGTACATGTCAAACGGACAAACATACTGATTTGGCACATTCAATACTTTCATACATGTATAATTGACAAAAAAAGAATTGGACATTTCATTTGCACATTTCTAATGGCATTTGGCAAAAAATATAAATATGTGACTTTTGACTTCCTATGAAATCATATTCCAAATGCACAAATCATATGCCTTATGCACAAGCAAATATGTCACTTTTGACTTCCTATGAAATCATGTTCCAAATGCACAAAACATATGCCTTATGCACAAGCAAAAACAACCCAAAAAATTATGTCAATAAAATATGTCAAAAGTATGTCCATACAGCTCTTATACATGTGTAATTGACATAAAAATCAATTTTTTTTTCGAAAAACGGTCCAGAAACCACTTTTTAAGGGTTGAAAAGTTTTCAAAAAATATGTCATTTTTTCAAAATTTGACTCTTGGGACTTGAATTGTGTTACATTTGCAATATGAAAATTCACTGCGGAGAGCTCTAGCTATCTTTTGGATATTTGCTGTAATTTGGCACTTGCAATACTTCCAGAAGTGACAAAAAAAAGCATTGGATATGTCATTTTGCAAAAAAAAATGAAAAAAAAAATGTCACTTTTTTCCTATGAAATCATATTCAAAATGCACAAATCATATGCCTTGCGCACAAGCAAAAGCAACCCAAAAAACGACATCAATAAAAAACGTCAGAAGCATGTTCATACAGCTCTTATACATGTGTAATTGACATAACAATCGAAAAAAAATCGAAAAACGGTCCAGAAACCACTTTTTTACAAGGTGCTAAGTTTTCAAAAAAAAAATCATTTTATCAAAATCTGAGACTTGGGTAAGAATTGGGTATCATTTGCTGTATGAAAATCCAAGGTGGAGCACGCTCGCCATCTAAAGGAAATTTGAGGTGTTACAATTGGCAATTGCCATCGGAAAATTGCCATATGATTGGCCCGGAGATGGGCCGCTTTGGGTGGTTTTTGCAATCGTGTGTATGATTCGTGCTATGCCAATATGTTGCCATGTTATTTTGTCCAAATCAGGGGGGTATTCCCTTACATGAGACTTTGGCCTGCTGAGGGTCAATATAATTACAAGTCTCTGTGGCGCAGTTGGTTAGCGCCTTAGGCTGTTAGTTTAAAGGTTGGTGATTTGAGCCCACCCAGAGATGCTATCTTTCCATTTATAGTGATGTGGAAAGGACCTTCCTGGATTTACAGTAAGCTCGCTTTTGACCTGCTTTGTTTCCTATTGTCACATGTGATTGGTGTGTTGTTGAACATGAAAGATGACAAGTTCCTATACCTGCTGCTATACTATACCTAAATGTCTGTCAATGGTCTCTGATCTTCTGTTACTCAATAGCTTGATCATTCTGTGGTCTCCATGGAACATATCATTTATTCATATTATCCCGGCAAGTATGACAATGTAAATTATGTCAATCTGGCATGAAAACCCTTAGCATTTAAATGTATCTCGCTTGAAGGACAATGTTGGTCCAGTATGTGTGTGTTTGTGTAAATATGTGTGCCTATACGCCATGAAAGTGACTCGCCATTACATCATTCTTCCGGGGTCAGTCCTCTAATTATTTTGAATGGGCTTGGCGATCATATATTACATTCGTGAAAATGCAGTTGTTTAAGATATATATTTATCAAATTATATTTGTGATTGTGGCTGAATTACTCCTGCCAGATGCCATTTATATAATGTTGCGCTGACGAACATTGTGCTACATTTTTGCCCTTTTAAGGCCATTCAAAAACCTAACAAACGTTAGAGAACTACAGGGCTACTTCCTTGAAAATGTTGCGGCACTTTCGATGCACGTTGACACAACCATTGGAACAAAGTGTTGTTGTTCTTTCGTAAACTCCATGTACAGTTGGATGAGATCACGGATGGCCAGCGATCAAGTGTCAGGGTCAGACATACAACAAGTCTCTGTGGCGCAATTGGTTAGCGCGTTAGACTGTTAATCTAAAGGTTGGTGGTTCGAGCCCACCCAGGGACGAGAGTTTCAGTTTGTTGTGCTCCATGATGCGGATATGACATCCTCGACCTGTAATGAGATTCCCTGTTACTTTGTCCTGCTGAGGGTCAATGCCAACACAAGCCTCTCTAGTGCAATCAGTTAGTGTGTTTGACAATCTATCTAAAGATTGGTGCTTCGACACCACCCATGGATGGCATTTTTCAGATTGTAGCGATGTGAAACTTCCTGACTTGTAGTGAGCTTCCATGAGACTTTGGCCTGCTGAGGGTCAATATAATCACTAGTCTCTGTGGCGCAGTTGGTTAGCGCCTTAGGCCGTTAGTTTAAAGGTTGGTGATTTGAGCCCACCCAGAGATGCTATCTTTCCATTTATAGTGATGTGGAAAGACCTTCCTGGATTTACAGTAAGCTCGCTTTTGACCTGCTTTGTTTCCTATTGTCACATGTGATTGGTGTGTTGTTGAACATGAAAGATGACAAGTTCCTATACCTGCTGCTATACTATACCTAAATGTCTGTCAATGGTCTCTGAACTTCTGTTACTCAATAGCTTGATCATTCTTTGGTCTCCATGGAACATATCATTTATTCATATTAATCCGGCAAGTATGACAATGTAAATTATGTCAATCTGGCATGAAAACCCTTAGCATTTAAATGTATCTCGCTTGAAGGACAATGTTGGTCCAGTATGTGTGTGTTTGTGTAAATATGTGTGCCTATACGCCATGAAAGTGACTCGCCATTACATCATTCTTCCGGGGTCAGTCCCCTAATTATTTTGAATGTGCTTGGCGATCATATATTACATTCGTGAAAACGCAGTTGTTTAAGATATATATTTATCAAATTATATTTGTGATTGTGGCTGAATTTACTCCTGCCAGATGCCATTTATATAATGTTGCGCTGACGAACATTGTGCTACATTTTTGCCCTTTTAAGGCCATTCAAAAACCTAACAAACGTTAGAGAACTACAGGGCTACTTCCTTGAAAATGTTGCGGCACTTTCGATGCACGTTGACACAACCATTGGAACAAAGTGTTGTTGTTTCGTAAACTCCATGTACAGTTGGATGAGATCACGGATGGCCAGCGATCAAGTGTCAGGGTCAGACATACAACAAGTCTCTGTGGCGCAATTGGTTAGCGCGTTAGACTGTTAATCTAAAGGTTGGTGGTTCGAGCCCACCCAGGGACGAGAGTTTTCAGTTTGTTGTGCTCCATGATGCGGATGTGACATCCTCGACCTGTAATGAGATTCCCTGTTACTTTGTCCTGCTGAGGGTCAATGCCAACACAAGCCTCTCTAGTGCAATCAGTTAGTGTGTTTGACAATCTATCTAAAGATTGGTGCTTCGACACCACCCATGGATGACATTTTTCAGATTGTAGCGATGTGAAACTTCCTGACTTGTAGTGAGCTTCCATGAGACTTTGGCCTGCTGAGGGTCAATATAATCACTAGTCTCTGTGGTGCAGTTGGTTAGCGCCTTAGGCCGTTAGTTTAAAGGTTGGTGATTTGAGCCCACCCAGAGATGCTATCTTTCCATTTATAGTGATGTGGAAAGACCTTCCTGGATTTACAGTAAGCTCGCTTTTGACCTGCTTTGTTTCCTATTGTCACATGTGATTGGTGTGTTGTTGAACATGAAAGATGACAAGTTCCTATACCTGCTGCTATACTATACCTAAATGTCTGTCAATGGTCTCTGATCTTCTGTTACTCAATAGCTTGATCATTCTGTGGTCTCCATGGAACATATCATTTATTCATATTAATCCGGCAAGTATGACAATGTAAATTATGTCAATCTGGCATGAAAACCCTTAGCATTTAAATGTATCTCGCTTGAAGGACAATGTTGGTCCAGTATGTGTGTGTTTGTGTGAATATGTGTGCCTATACGCCATGAAAGTGACTCGCCATTACATCATTCTTCCGGGGTCAGTCCCCTAATTATTTTGAATGGGCTTGGCGATCATATATTACATTCGTGAAAACGCAGTTGTTTAAGATATATATTTATCAAATTATATTTGTGATTGTGGCTGAATTTACTCCTGCCAGATGCCATTTATATAATGTTGCGCTGACGAACATTGTGCTACATTTTTGCCCTTTTAAGGCCATTCAAAAACCTAACAAACGTTAGAGAACTACAGGGCTACTTCCTTGAAAATGTTGCGGCACTTTCGATGCACGTTGACACAACCATTGGAACAAAGTGTTGTTGTTCTTTCGTAAACTCCATGTACAGTTGGATGAGATCACGGATGGCCAGCGATCAAGTGTCAGGGTCAGACATACAACAAGTCTCTGTGGCGCAATTGGTTAGCGCGTTAGACTGTTAATCTAAAGGTTGGTGGTTCGAGCCCACCCAGGGACGAGAGTTTTCAGTTTGTTGTGCTCCATGATGCGGATATGACATCCTCGACCTGTAATGAGATTCCCTGTTACTTTGTCCTGCTGAGGGTCAATGCCAACACAAGCCTCTCTAGTGCAATCAGTTAGTGTGTTTGACAATCTATCTAAAGATTGGTGCTTCGACACCACCCATGGATGACATTTTTCAGATTGTAGCGATGTGAAACTTCCTGACTTGTAGTGAGCTTCCATGAGACTTTGGCCTGCTGAGGGTCAATATAATCACAAGTCTCTGTGGCGCAGTTGGTTAGCGCCTTAGGCCGTTAGTTTAAAGGTTGGTGATTTGAGCCCACCCAGAGATGCTATCTTTCCATTTATAGTGATGTGGAAAGACCTTCCTGGATTTACAGTAAGCTCGCTTTTGACCTGCTTTGTTTCCTATTGTCACATGTGATTGGTGTGTTGTTGAACATGAAAGATGACAAGTTCCTATACCTGCTGCTATACTATACCTAAATGTCTGTCAATGGTCTCTGATCTTCTGTTACTCAATAGCTTGATCATTCTGTGGTCTCCATGGAACATATCATTTATTCATATTAATCCGGCAAGTATGACAATGTAAATTATGTCAATCTGGCATGAAAACCCTTAGCATTTAAATGTATCTCGCTTGAAGGACAATGTTGGTCCAGTATGTGTGTGTTTGTGTGAATATGTGTGCCTATACGCCATGAAAGTGACTCGCCATTACATCATTCTTCCGGGGACAGTCCCCTAATTATTTTGAATGGGCTTGGTGATCATATATTACATTCGTGAAAACGCAGTTGTTTAAGATATATATTTATCAAATTATATTTGTGATTGTGGCTGAATTTAC
>NW_021822232.1:0-30000 GCF_901001165.1 Salmo trutta
ATTGCTGCTCAGGGGGCTGGACTAGGCCTATTGCTGCTCAGGGGCTGGACTAGGGTCCTATTGCTGCTCAGGGGGCTGGACTAGGGCCCTATTGCTGCTCAGGGGGCTGGACTAGGGTCCTATTGCTGCTCAGGGGGCTGGACTAGGGTCCTATTGCTGCTCAGGGGGCTGGACTAGGGTCCTATTGCTGCTCAGGGGCTGGACTAGGGTCCTATTGCTGCTCAGGGGCTGGACTAGGGTCCATTTGCTGCTCAGGGGGCTGGACTAGGGTCCTATTGCTGCTCAGGGCTGGACTAGGGTCCCTATTGCTGCTCAGGGGGCTGGACTAGGGTCCTATTGCTGCTCAGGGGGCTGGACTAGGGTCCTATTGCTGCTATAGGGGGCTGGACTAGGGTCCTATTGCTGCTATAGGGGGCTGGACTAGGGTCCTATTGCTGCTACAGGGGGCTGGACTAGGCTCCTATTGCTGCTCAGGGGGCTGGACTAGG
Source organism: Salmo trutta (assembly GCF_901001165.1). Classification (NCBI taxonomy): domain Eukaryota; kingdom Metazoa; phylum Chordata; class Actinopteri; order Salmoniformes; family Salmonidae; genus Salmo; species Salmo trutta. The sequence goes on from NW_021822232.1 coordinate 489, forward strand.
GTCATATTGCTGCTATAGGGGGCTGGACTAGGGTCCTATTGCTGCTCAGGGGGCTGGACTAGGCTCCTATTGCTGCTCAGGGGGCTGGACTAGGGTCCTATTGCTGCTATAGGGGGCTGGACTAGGGTCCTATTGCTGCTCAGGGGGCTGGACTAGGGTCCTATTGCTGCTACAGGGGGCTGGACTAGGGTCCTATTGCTGCTCAGGGGGCTGGACTAGGGCCCTATTGCTGCTATAGGGGGCTGGACTAGGGTCCTATTGCTGCTATAGGGGCTGGATACTAGGGTCCTATGTGCTGCTATAGGGGGCTGGACTAGGGTCCTATTGCTGCTTAAGGGGGCTGGACTAGGGTCCTATTGCTGCCTCCTGTATAGGGGGCTGGACTAGGGTCCTATTGCTGCTATAGGGGGCTGGACTAGGGTCCTATTGCTGCTATAGGGGGCTGGACTAGGGTCCTATTGCTGCTCAGGGGGCTGGACTAGGGTCCTATTGCTGCTCAGGGGGCTGGACTAGGGTCATATTGCTGCTACAGGGGGCTGGACTAGGGTCCTATTGCTGCCTCCTGTATAGGGGGCTGGACTAGGGTCCTATTGCTGCTATAGGGGGCTGGACTAGGGTCCTATTGCTGCTATAGGGGGCTGGACTAGGGTCCTATTGCTGCTACAGGGGGCTGGACTAGGCTCCTATTGCTGCTCAGGGGGCTGGACTAGGGTCCTATTGCTGCTCAGGGGGCTGGACTAGGGTCCTATTGCTGCTATAGGGGGCTATGGACTAGGGTCCCTATTGCTGGCTCAGGGGGCGGACTAGGTCCCTATTGCTGCTCAGGGGGCTGGACTAGGGTCCTATTGCTGCTCAGGGGGGCTGGACTAGGGTCCTATTGCTGCTCAGGGGGGCTGGACTAGGGTCCTATGCTGCTCAGGGGCTGGACTAGGTCCTATTGCTGCTCAGGGGGGCTGGACTAGGGTCCTATTGCTGCTCAGGGGGCTGGACTAGGGTCCTATTGCTGCTCAGGGGGCTGGACTAGGGTCCTATTGCTGCTCAGGGGCTGGACTAGGGTCCTATTGCTGCTCAGGGGGCTGGACTAGGGTCCTATTGCTGCTCAGGGGGCTGGACTAGGGTCCTATTGCTGCTCAGGGGGCTGGACTAGGGTCCTATTGCTGCTATAGGGGGCTGGACTAGGGTCCTATTGCTGCTACAGGGGGCTGGACTAGGGTCCTATTGCTGCTACAGGGGGCTGGACTAGGGTCCTATTGCTGCTACAGGGGGCTGGACTAGGGTCCTATTGCTGCTCAGGGGGCTGGACTAGGGCCCTATTGCTGCTCAGGGGGCTGGACTAGGGTCCTATTGCTGCTCAGGGGGCTGGACTAGGGTCCTATTGCTGCTCAGGGGCTGAACTAGGGCCCCTATTGCTGCTCAGGGGGCTGGACTAGGGTCCTATTGCTGCTCAGGGGGCTGGACTAGGGTCCTATTGCTGCTCAGGGGGCTGGACTAGGGTCCTATTGCTGCTCAGGGGGCTGGACTAGGGTCCTATTGCTGCTCAGGGGGCTGGACTAGGGTCCTATTGCTGCTCAGGGGGCTGGACTAGGGTCCTATTGCTGCTCAGGGGGCTGGACTAGGGCCCAGTGGGGAGGTGTGGCCCTATTTCTTACCTGATGATCGGTCTCCACAGATGGCACATACGTGTTTGGACATGCCTCCAGGGCTGGTGCAGGTGTAGTTCATGTCCCCTAGATTCTGGAGACCCGGAGGAGGCTTGATGTCCTCTGAACTACTGACACTGTTCATCTGGAGCGAGGGAGGAAAGAGGAGGAGGAGCAGGGGGAGAAAGAGGGATGGGGGAGGGGAGAGGGGGGAGGTAGAGAGAGTAGAGTGGAGGAGAAGTTGGGAAAACGTGAGTGAGTGAGTCGGTCCTGTCTCTCTTTCTTTTACTTCTCTAAAATCGTCTCCCTCTCTTCCCCTCTCACCCTCCTCCTTCTCCCTCTCTTCCCCTCTCCCCCTCCTCCTTCTCCCTCTCTCCACCTCATCCTCTTCCCCTCTCCCCCTCCTCCTTCTCCCTCTCTTCCTACTCTCTCCACCTCATCCTCTCCTTCTCTGTTCCTCTGTTCTCCCTCTCTTCCTCCTCTCTCCACCTCATCCTCTCCCCCTCTTTCTCTGTTCCTCCGTTCTCCCTCTCTTCCTGCTCTCTCCACCTCATCCTCTTCCCTTCTCCCCCTCCTCCTTCACCCTCTCTTCCTCCTCTCTCCACCTCATCCTCTCCCCCTCTTCCTCCGTTCTCCACCCACATGTGGTATGAAAGTAGCTGTTCCAGCGATCACATGACTGATCAAAGGGGGTATCTGTGTTTCCTCTGTGAGTTTAGTCATGCAGGCTTCTAATGTTTGTGGACAGGGGTGGTTGACTGTGTGAGCTGTGTGGGAGGAGAGCTGAGCTTGTCACGTTCACCAAGCTGCACTTCTCACTTTTCACCAGCAGAGAGAAGCGTAGGGTCACGTCTGCTGCTTTAGGCCAGGCATAGGCCTGGGATTTTATGGGTTCAATATATTAGTTTGTCAAAACAGTTCAGTGTAAATGCTGATTATTAGAAGGAAATATATTCTGGTTTTAGCAACTTGTGTTATAAATCCTTTCCCAGAGAGTTTCCTGAACAAACGTTGTCAAAATGATATTTTTATGGGCTCCTTATCGTCTTTCTGCACTTTGCACCTCTTGTCTCCTGTCGACCACTGAGTTGGCTAAAACAGATAGGATAACATGTGCTTGGGCTGGTGTGTGTATGTATGTGAGTGAGCATGTGCTTGGGCTGGTGTGTGTATGTATGTGAGTGAGCATGTGCTTGGGCTGGTGTGTGTATGTATGTGAGTGAGCATGTGCTTGGGCTGGTGTGTGTATGTATGTGAGTGAGCATGTGCTTGGGCTGGTGTGTGCATGTATGTGAGTGAGCATGTGCTTGGGCTGGTGTGTGTATGTATGTGAGTGAGCATGTGCTTGGGCTGGTGTGTGTATGTATGTGAGTGAGCATGTGCTTGGGCTGTGTGTGTATGTATGTGAGTGAGCATGTGCTTGGGCTGGTGTGTGTATGTATGTGAGTGAGCATGTGCTTGGGCTGGTGTGTGTATGTATGTGAGTGAGCATGTGCTTGGGCTGGTGTGTGTATGTATGTGAGTGAGCATGTGCTTGGGCTGGTGTGTGTATGTATGTGAGTGAGCATGTGCTTGGGCTGGTGTGTGTATGTATGTGAGTGAGCATGTGCTTGGCTGGTGTGTGCTATGTGGTGAGATGTGCTTGGGTGGTGTGATGTATGTAGATGAGCATGTGCTTGGGCTGGTGTGTGTATGTATGTGAGTGAGCATGTGCTTGGGCTGGTGTGTGTATGTATGTGAGTGAGCATGTGCTTGGGCTGGTGTGTGTATGTATGTGAGTGAGCATGTGCTTGGGCTGGTGTGTGTATGTATGTGAGTGAGCATGTGCTTGGGCTGGTGTGTGTATGTATGTGAGTGAGCATGTGCTTGGGCTGGTGTGTGTATGTATGTGAGTGAGCATGTGCTTGGGCTGGTGTGTGTATGTATGTGAGTGAGCATGTGCTTGGGCTGGTGTGTGTATGTATGTGAGTGAGCATGTGCTTGGGCTGGTGTGTGTATGTATGTGAGTGAGCATGTGCTTGGGCTGGTGTGTGTATGTATGTGAGTGAGCATGTGCTTGGGCTGGTGTGTGCATGTATGTGAGTGAGCATGTGCTTGGGCTGGTGTGTGCATGTATGTGAGTGAGCATGTGCTTGGGCTGGTGTGTGCATGTATGTGAGTGAGCATGTGCTTGGGCTGGTGTGTGCATGTATGTGAGTGAGCATGTGCTTGGGCTGGTGTGTGTATGTATGTGAGTGAGCATGTGCTTGGGCTGGTGTGTGCATGCGCGTGTCTGTGCGTGTGTCCGACAGTACGGACAAAGGCATTCAACACTAGTGACCTACATATTGTCTGTATTTGATGGCTTGCATATAGGACATCCTTTACAGCGACTGCAGACATTTCCTATAGTTGATTTATGACAGCACTCTGCTGTCTGTTTCATAATGTCCGTCTGAACTAAGGCTTTGCCCTTACAGGAGACAACTGCTAGAGAGGCCTTTCTTTCTGTTTATCTCTCTCTCCCTCCCCCCTCTCTCTCTTTCTCCCTCTATCTCCATCTCTCTATCTTTTTTCAGTTGGCCTAGAGTCAGTTGGTGTAAAATACTTTTGTAAAATTACTTTAAAGTACTACTTAAGTAGTTTTTGGGGTATCTGTAGTTTATTTTACTATTTATATTTTTGACAACTTTTACTTTTACTTCACTACACTCCTAAAGAAAATAATGTACTTTTTACATTTTCCCTGACACCCAAAAGCACTCGTTACATTTTGAATGCTTAGCAGGACAGGAAAATGGTCAAATTCACACATATCCCTGGTCATCCCTACTGCCTCTGATCTGGCGGACTCACTAAACAGAAATGCTTCATTTGTAAATTATGCCTGGCTATCTGTAAATTAAAAAAAATGAGAAAATGAGGCTGTCTGACTTATACTCAAGTTGTATTTTCCTGGGTGTCTTTCACTTTCACTTTTCTATTAAGGTATCTTTACTTTTACTACAGTATAACGTTTGGGTACCCCCCCCCCACACACACACACTGCCTAGAGTGCTCTCTTTCCCCTTTTCCTCTCTCTATGTGAGCTTTAGTGGTGAGCAAACAGTCAGCTAAATTAGCATTCTGTCTTCTGCTGATGCTGGTGAGTCAATGATGAGAGAGAGCCCTTTCCTGTACTGCAGCTCATAACCATGCCTCTCCCATACAGCCAACATGCCAGACAAATGGCCAACACATGCTACACATATGTTATGATTGAACATGCCATTCACATGCTTATGGCTTCTCGGGCACCAATATGCCTCAGACAAACAGCACCACATGTAGCTCAAGTATTAAACATGCATTATTAATGGTTCATACATTCATGATACAGTATATATATAGTGTTCAGACATGCTTTACAACTATTACACTAGCTATAAACTATTACTACTAGCTATCAACTATTACTACTAGCTATAAACTATTACTACTAGCTATAAACTATTACTACTAGCTATCAAATATTACTACTAGCTATAAACTATTACTACTAGCTATAAACTATTACTACTAGCTATAAACTATTACTACAAGCTATAAACTATTACTACTAGCTATAAACTATTACTACTAGCTATAAACTATTACTACTAGCTATAAACTATTACTACTAGCTATAAACTATTACTACTAGCTATCAAATATTACTACTAGCTATAAACTACTAGCTATAAACTATTACTACTAGCTATAAACTATTACTACTAGCTATCAACTATTACTACTAGCTATAAACTATAAACTATTACTACTAGCTATAAACTATTACTACTAGCTATAAACTATTACCACAAGCTATAAACTATTACTACTAGCTATAAACTATTACTACTAGCTATAAACTATTACCACAAGCTATAAACTATTACTACTAGCTATAAACTATTACTACAAGCTATTTTTTATTTTTATTTTTTAATTTATTTATTTATTTTTTTAACCTTTATTTAACCAGGAAGGGCTCATTGAGATTTAAAATCTCTTTTTCAAGAGCGTCCTGGCCAAGATAGGCAGCGCCAAGTCATTACAAAAATTACATACAAACAACATGAAAAACTACAATTAATCTAGTAAAAACCATAGAATTATCAAAGAATATAACAATATCAAAAACAGCAAATTAAAAACATTGACATGTCAGGGAATCAGTCTCAAGATCATTCATCAGTGATTTAAAAATACCAATCGGGACAAGTTCTTCCAGTTTAAAAGTATTTTGTAAGGCATTCCAAGACGATGGCGCAGAGTACATAAAAGCCCTTTTACCAAATTCAGTTCGGACATTTGGAACAGTTAGCAGGATAAAGTCCCGCGAACGAAGAGAGTACCCACCACATTTCTGAACAATAAAAATGCCCAAATAAAACGGTAGTAAACCCAAAATGGCTTTGTAAATAAAAGTATACCAGTGACTGAGCCTACGAGTGACTAGAGAAGGCCAGCCAACCCTGGTATACAAAGTGCAGTGGTGCGTAAGGGTTTTGCAGTTTAAAATAAATCTCAGAGTGCCATGGTAAAGGGTGTCAATTGATCTCAAACACTGAGCGGAAGCATTCATATATAAAATATCCCATAGTCTAGTAAAGGCATAAATGTAGCTGATACTAGCCTCCTTCTGGCTTCAAAAGAAAAACAAGCCTTATTCCTAAAATAAACTACAAGCTATAAACTACTAGCTATAAAATATTACTACTAGCTATAAACTATTACACTAGCTATCAAATATTACTACTAGCTATCAAATATTACTACTAGCTATCAAATATTACTACTAGCTATAAACTATTACTACTAGCTATAAAATATTACTACTAGCTATAAAATATTACTACTAGCTATAAAATATTACTACTCGCTATAAAATATTACTACAAGCTATAAACTATTACTACTAGCTATCAACTATTACTACAAGCTATAAACTATTACTACTAGCTATCAACTATTACTACTAGCTATAAACTATATATATAGGGTTCAGACATGCTTTACAAATATTACTACTAGCTATAAACTATTACTACTAGCTATCAACTATTACTACAAGCTATAAACTATTACACTAGCTATAAACTATTACTACTAGCTATAAACTATTACTACTAGCTATCAACTATTACTACTAGCTATAAACTATTACTACTAGCTATAAACTATTACTACAAACTATAAAATATTACTACTAGCAATAAACTATTACTACTAGCTATAAACTATTACTACTAGCTATAATCTATTACTACTAGCTATAAACTATTACTACAAACTATAAAATATTACTACTAGCAATGAACTATTACTACTAGCTATAAACTATTACTACTAGCTATAAACTATTACTACTAGCTATAAACTATTACTACAAACTATAAAATATTACTACTAGCAATAAACTATTACTACTAGCTATAAACTATTACTACTAGCTATAAACTATTACTACTAGCTATAAACTATTACTACTAGCTATCAACTATTACTACTAGCTATAAACTATTACGACTAGCTATAAACTATTACTATAAGCTATAAACTATTACACTAGCTATAAACTATTACTACTAGCTATAAACTATTACTACTAGCTATCAACTATTACTACTAGGTATAAACTATTACTACTAACTATAAACTATTACACTAGCTATAAACTACTAGCTATAAACTATAAACTATTACTACTAGCTATAAACTACTAGCTATAAACTATAAACTATTACTACTAGCTATAAACTACTAGCTATAAACTATTACTACTAGCTATAAACTATTACTACTAGCTATAAACTATTACTACTAGCTATCAACTATTACTACTAGCTATAAACTATTACTACTAGCTATAAACTATTACTACTAGCTATAAACTATTACACTAGCTATAAACTACTAGCTATAAACTATAAACTATTACTACTAGCTATAAACTACTAGCTATAAACTATTACTACTAGCTATAAACTATTACACTAGCTATAAACTACTAGCTATAAACTATAAACTATTACTACTAGCTATAAACTATTACTACTAGCTATAAACTATTACTACTAGCTATAAACTATTACTAGTAGCTATAAACTATTACTACTAGCTATAAACTATTACTACTAGCTATAAACTGTTACTACTAGCTATACACTATTACTAATAGCTATAAACTATTACTACTAGCAATAAACTATTACTACTAGCTATAAACTATTACTACTAGCTATACACTATTACTACTAGCTATAAACTATTACTACTAGCTATACACTATTACTACTAGCTATAAACTATTACTACTAGCTATCAACTATTACTACTAGCTATCAACTATTACTACTAGCTATCAACTATTACTACTAGCTATCAACTATTACTACTAGCTATCAACTATTACTACAAGCTATAAACTATTACTACTAGCTATCAACTATTACTACTAGCTATCAACTATTACTACTAGCTATAAACTATTACTACTAGCTATAAACTATTACTACTAGCTATAAACTATAAGCTATTACTACTAGCTATAAACTAACTGCCATTGTTATCAGTGTTCTACAGACGCCGCAGCATATTGGGCATCTGACTAATGGTTAATACCAAGTCTTTCTGAAAGGGGGCTAATGACTGTTTCATCAAATGTACACTATGTTAGCCTTGAAATACGATGACATTGCTAAAGTAGACAAATTATTAGTTGAAAACAACTTTGCCAGTATTATGATGTCATTGAGTTTACTTTAGATATAAATGGCGATGTTGTCATGAGCTAGCGCCGTTTGTCAGATAATCCCCCGCCCCCAAGGCTTAGACTCTCGGGGGCTTAGACATAATCTCCATCAGCACCTATTGAGACCGCATTGAGTAAAACGTTCAGTTGGGCATCAGTCCTAAAACAAACCTTTCAAAACAATATTGTGAGGAAACATGCAACACATGAACACCTTGGCTGTCAAATGACAACTGAGTTGGTGCACCATCCTGAATGGAGAAACATATGCATTCATCCATAGCTCACAGTCAGTCTCCCTCGGGCCCAGATCCATCAGTCTCCCTCAGGCCCAGATCCATCAGTCTCCCTCAGGCCCAGATCCATCAGTCTCCCTCAGGCCCAGATCCATCAGTCTCCCTCAGGCCCAGATCCATCAGTCTCCCTCAGGCCCAGATCCATCAGTCTCCCTCAGGCCCAGATCCATCAGTCTCCCTCAGGCTCAGATCCATCAGTCTCCCTCAGGCCCAGATCCATCGGTCTCCCTCAGGCTCAGATCCATCAGTCTCCCTCAGGCTCAGATCCATCAGTCTCCCTCAGGCTGAGATCCATCAGTCTCCCTCAGGCCCAGATCCATCAGTCTCCCTCAGACTCAGATCCATCAGTCTCCCTCAGGCTGAGATCCATCAGTCTCCCTCAGGCCCAGATCCATCAGTCTCCCTCAGGCCCAGATCCATCAGTCTCCCTCAGGCTCAGATCCATCAGTCTCCCTCAGGCTCAGATCCATCAGTCTCAGATCCATCAGTCTCCCTCAGGCCCAGATCCATCAGTCTCAGATCCATCAGTCTCCCTCAGGCCCAGATCCTTCCTATCTCTGTAGTAGAAGATATCGTCCTCTCCTCTAGCATACAGTTCTGGCTTTGTCCCCTCGCCCCCCCCCCAAAAAAACAATGCATTTTTTAAATATATTTTTTGTAAACTCAGGTTCCCTTTATCTAATATTAGGTTTTAGTTGAAGATCTGATAACATTAAGTATGAAAAATAGCAACAAATAGAGAAAATCAGAAAAGGGGCAAATACTTTTGACGGCACTGTAACTCCCCTTTCAAATAATCTCTAAGACAAGGCTTGATAATTAGTGTAACAATGGCAGCCATTGGCTTTAGATAGTGAAACATAGCATAAACACCAAAGCACTTACGTATGATGGAGCATTGTCTGACAGGCTGACTTTCAAAACCCTTATCTGCTGTGTAGTTTATATAACAGAGCACTTAAAGAGAATTCCTATAGGATCTTGTAGTTCATTGTGTGAGACGGTAAGATAGAAACCTTATGGTGGGTATTGTTGCTTATTGTTTATGTCAGTGAAGCTTATCCATTGTTGTGAATGATCCTGTAATAACCTAGATGGGAGGATGAAAGCTCAGCGGAGAGGGAGAAAACTGAGAGAGATGGACTTTCTTTGGCAATTACTGCTATAATCCATTCAAGGGCTGATGCTAACACCGAGAAGGCACACGCAGACACGCACGCACGCACGCACACACACGCAGACACACACACGCACGCACGCACGCACGCACGCACACACACACACACACACACACACACACACACACACACACACACACACACACACACACACACACACACACACACACACACACAGGGTGGTGAAAGTGCACGGTGAGGAACTTCACAGGGTGGTGAAAGTGCACGGTGAGGAACTTCACAGGGTGGTGAAGGTGCACGGTGAGGAACTTCACAGGGTGGTGAAGGTGCACGGTGAGGAACTTCACAGGGTGGTGAAAGTGCACGGTGAGGAACTTCACAGGGTAGTGAAAGTGCACGGTGAGGAACTTCACAGGGTGGTGAAAGTGCACGGTGAGGAACTTCACAGGGTGGTGAAAGTGCACGGTGATGAACTTCACAGGGTGGTGAAAGTGCACGGTGAGGAACTTCACAGGGTGGTGAAAGTGCACGGTGTGGAACTCGATGGTCCTTTCCAATAAATATCGAGGGTCTTATTCTGGTGACATGATGACCAATGCTTGACTGCAGTTTGACAAATAAAAACATTCTCGCTCTTAACCATAATAATGTCATCATGTAGACTAGCCTACCTGCACTGTATCTGTGAGCCGTTGGCTAGAGGGTACGTGCCAAGACCAGAGTGGGCACATTTGCTATTTAATAAAAAAAAAAATTGTGACAAAACTATCGGTAAGAGTTGAAAATGTGATAGAAACACATTGAATATTACATGTTATTCAGTACATGAAACCTTAAGAGGAAAAGTGGATTGTGTGCACTCTGTCATCACGCACAGATTATTTTATATTCGCATGAAAATTGTTCGCCAATTGGATGTAAATCTAGCTATTGAGATAAAATCTATTGTTCTGGATGATCGTGGTCAGCAACATTAGATGTTTTCAGATCTCACAAGTTGAGTTAAGCTAAGTGGCACACACCTCTCTCATCTGTGGACTGTGGAGCGATCCGAAGTTGATCCCTGGCGTGGAGGGCAAGCCCAGGGAGGACGTGATGACGGAGTAGGGCGACGCCAGGCCATTCATGGGCGCGCCCAGGGTGCTCATTGGGGATGGAAGGGTCCTGGAGGTGCTGATGACGGAGGGGTGTCCCACCATGCCGCCCATTGGAGGGCCATGGGAGTGGGGCATGCTCATCGGCCCTTGGGAATCTGTGGGGATGAGTCAAAGAGACAGGGTTAGAGACAGACAGAGCTAAATCTGAACGGAACAGTTCTCCATAGCAGACACATCACATGCTGTAGAACCACAGCTGCTTGGCTGCTAATCCTGCTTCTGTATGCCAGAGAAGAGCTGTTGTGCAACTTCCTCTTTAGCCAGAAAACTATAGCCCCTACTCCTCTCCTTCTGTAATGGACTACAGCCCCCCACCAATCTCCTTCTGTAATGTATGGACTCTCTCAAGAAGATAAACAGACAAACAGACACAGACAGACACATATTGAGGCGTCTTTCCAGCTGGCCTGGCTGGATACGAGAGAAGAGATGTTTAGGAGCTACAGTATATTGGGACTGTTTATTAGGTATCGTCCAGGCCCTACATTATATGTGACCCGTTTCAATAAGCTAAGCGTATGTCGCACGTAACTACTTCACAGGAGAGGCATTTCAAATTATACTTTTTTTTTTGTTTAATCAAAATGTGTTTTTTTGTGTGTCAGAAATGCCTTCTGGAACATGTGAACTTTCATGTGCCTTAAAATAACAAACTTGTATGCCATCTGTAAATACGAATAAAACGTTAAATTACGAGCCTAGCTGGTTTAGCCACGGAAAAAGACAGGAACCTTCCCGCTAGCCATGATTGGCTGAGATAATGGGTGGGCTGAACATGACGAGAGACGAGTTTGGATTGGTCTGCCATGTAACATGTTTTTGTCTATAACGTAAACTGCACAGTATGTGTAGATAATCCTTGCTACCGCGGCTTTTTGAAAGATACTGTATAACGTTAGGCATGGATAACTGCAAAAGTGTTGCTACTGCTATCACCAACATTGCTGCACAAAATTTAGCAGGTGCTATCGACAAAGATCAGTGGGAAAAAGTTGTGATGGACTACTTTCTGCAAACGGAGTGACTTGACACAACAATGGGCCAAACAGCTAGCTACAAACCAAATGGAAGGGACACGCTGCCATGAAGCATTCATCAATGTATACGGGTATATAGTCTAGCTAAATTTTTAGATATTATACGTTTCTAATTTGGTCAGAAAGTCATTTTCATTGCAAGTTAAAGCGTACTGGTAGCTAGCTAGAGAAAGTTAACTTGCTGGCTCGCTAGCTCACGTTACGTGTATGATCTGTGTAGTAATATTATTTGTATCTCAGAAAGCCATTTAAATTGCTAGTTAGAGGCAATTCTTAGCTAGCTAGCTAACGTTGAACCTAGTTGGTTAGCTTAAGCTACCTGCAGATTCATACTTTAGCATTTCATGCATGGTGGCTAGCTATGACAATCAGTGTGTACTGTAGCTATGGGTTGGGTTTATGGTTCATTGTTTAACTAGCTAGCTACATGTCTAAACAAAATACTCCACTTCGCAAGGGAATGATTACATGACTCAAGTTAGCCAGGTGTGTCTGGTGGTGATTACAGCCATCTACTGTATTTCATGATCATCTCTAGACAATAGTGACCCATCCACTTAGCTAGATGTGGCTGGGTTGTGATTACAGCCATCTACTGTATTTCATGATCATCTCTAGACAATAGTGACCCATCCACTTAGCTAGATGTGGCTGGGGGGTGATTACAGCCATCTACTGTATTTCATGATCATCTCTAGACAATAGTGACCCATCCACTTAGCTAGATGTGGCTGGGGGGTGATTACAGCCATCTACTGTATTTCATGATCATCTCTAGACAATAGTGACCCATCCACTTAGCTAGATGTGGCTGGGGGGTGATTACAGCCATCTACTGTATTTCATGATCATCTCTGGACAATAAAGACCCATCCACTTAGCTAGATGTGTCTGGTGGGGGGGGGGGGGGGGGGGGGCGGGGGTTGTAGCATTTCCTTCACATGACCCATCAATTTAGACAAGTGTGTCTGGGTAAGCATCATCTAATAATTATACAATATTTATTCAATATTTGTATCTGTACACTTTCAAAGTCAGATTAGTATATACGCTAAGGACAAGATAACGTGTATTTTTACATGGAGTTTTTCCATTATTGTAGGCTACTACCTTCCCCACTTTCAGTCTTGAAATCTTTGGTTGTTTACTACACTACCGTACTCGCTCTGTTTAGCACATGGCCTCACATGTGAATACTTAAAGAGATGGGTGAGGCTAAAGGCTTAATAGGGAACGATGCTGAATAGGTGGAGACAAAGAAGGGCTCTCCAGTAGCTGTACCAAACATTCAAGGGGACTTTTCTCAAAAGTGGGGTTACAAGTTTATCAACTTTTAAAGCAGAATTACTTTCCCATTGTTCCTCAACTGCAGTGTATGATATACCATTTTGTAGCTCTGTGTCATAGGCATCGTAAGGATAGGACCAAGGCGCAGCGGGTAAAGTGCTCATCTTCTTCATTTATTAGAAATAACACTTGAACAAAAGAAACAAACGACGAAACAGTCCCATAAGGTGCATAAACTATACAGGAAATAACCACCCACAAAACACAAGTGAAACAAACCTCAACTAAATATGGCCTCCAATTAGAGACAACGACAACCAGCTGACTCTAATTGGAGGTCCTACCAAAAACCCAACATAGATATAGAAAACTAGATTTAAACATAGAAATATAAAGCATAGAACCTAAACCAAAAACACCAAAACAAACACCCCCTGCCATGCCCTGACCAAACTACAATGACAAATAACCCCTGGTCAGGACGTGACACTCTGAGTCTCTACTTTCATCCAATGTAAAAAAAAAAAAAAAAAACTATTTCAAATGATGCTACATTAGACCGAAACGAGGCAGTCGGTCATATATTCAGTATACTTCAGTGGCTCTCAATGGCCCCTGTGGCCCAAAACTAGCCAACTATCTCTCCAGTCTTGGGAAGATAAAATAGCTGTCTATCTCTGAGCAGCAGGGACTTCCTGAGGAGTATACAACAAGCATAGCCAGTCTACCCCCGACCCAGTACAAAACTATCCCTTCTCATTTGACATACAGTCACCTGGTGAGATTCCTAAAAGAAAGGGGTGGCCGAGGTTAGCATGCTCTGAGGGGGGAATGCTGTTTGTGTGTGTGTGTGTGGCAAGAAGCCAGCATGGCCACCAGAGGATGGATGCGTAAATGGAAAGGCCTGTGGTGGTTAACGGGGCTATCCCTGCCTGACCTGACCCAACTCCACCGTCTGCCCCACGCAAACGCTATTCTATGTAAATCACTCCACAGACACTCCGGAATGTATGTTTGTGTATGTCTCACACTCACATTCTTTAAAGGAGGAACACAACTTGGGAAAGATAATTGCAGACTGTAGTATGTTGTAGACTGACTCCAATACACAGTGAAATCAAACAGACAGAGGAGCTCTGTTTACCTTTGACCCCATGCTGTTGCGACTCAAAGGTCACCTGTTGCCAAATCCCTCCCGACCAAGTTCAAAAGAGATCATATCAGTATCCCAAGGTTACATAGATTATTCTGAGAAAACGCTAGCAGACAGGTACAGTCAGGCTGCTGCTGCTGCTTCCCGTGACTGGAAAGCCTAAACTAGTGTATGACGGTCTGTAATACATAACATCACAATAACCATAATGCTGAGGTGACAGTACTCTTCAGATCTACATAATTATACAGTATAACACATGCCTAGCCATAATCAAGTCATTTACACATTTATATTACAATTATTCCATTACCTCAAAACAGAATGGATACACTTGAGAGGAAAATACAAATGGTCATATTTATTACATTGACTTGATGAGAACCGATACATGGTGAAAAAGAGGTGGCTACATTCAGAGAGCTACAGTAAGAACAGACAGAGATGTCTACATTCAGAGAGCTACAGTGAGAACAGACAGAGATGGCTACATTCAGAGAGAGCTACAGTGAGAACAGACAGAGATGGCTACATTCAGACAGCTACAGTAAGAACAGACAGAGATGGCTACATTCAGAGAGCTACAGTGAGAACAGACAGAGATGGCTACATTCAGAGAGAGCTACAGTGAGAACAGACAGAGATGGCTACATTCAGAGAGCTACAGTAAGAACAGACAGAGATGTCTACATTCAGAGAGCTACAGTGAGAACAGACAGAGATGGCTACATTCAGAGAGAGCTACAGTGAGAACAGACAGAGATGGCTACATTCAGAGAGCTACAGTGAGAACAGAAAGAGATGGCTACATTCAGACAGCTACAGTAAGAACAGACAGAGATGTCTACATTCAGAGAGCTACAGTGAGAACAGACAGAGATGGCTACATTCAGACAGCTACAGTAAGAACAGACAGAGATGACTACATTCAGAGAGCTACAGTGAGAACAGACAGAGATGGCTACATTCAGAGAGAGCTACAGTGAGAACAGACAGAGATGGCTACATTCAGACAGCTACAGTAAGAACAGACAGAGATGACTACATTCAGAGAGCTACAGTGAGAACAGACAGAGATGGCTACATTCAGAGAGCTACAGTGAGAACAGGCAGAGATGGCTACATTCAGAGAGAGCTACAGTGAGAACAGACAGAGATGGCTACATTCAGACAGCTACAGTAAGAACAGACAGAGATGACTACATTCAGAGAGCTACAGTGAGAACAGACAGAGATGGCTACATTCAGAGAGCTACAGTGAGAACAGACAGAGATGGCTACATTCAGAGAGAGCTACAGTGAGAACAGACAGAGATGGCTACATTCAGACAGCTACAGTAAGAACAGACAGAGATGACTACATTCAGAGAGCTACAGTGAGAACAGACAGAGATGGCTACATTCAGAGAGCTACAGTGAGAACAGGCAGAGATGGCTACATTCAGAGAGAGCTACAGTAAGAACAGACAGAGATGTCTACATTCAGAGAGAGCTACAGTAAGAACAGACAGAGATGGCTACATTCAGAGAGAGCTACAGTAAGAACAGACAGAGATGTCTACATTCAGAGAGCTACAGTAAGAACAGACAGAGATGGCTACATTCAGAGAGAGCTACAGTGAGAACAGACAGAGATGGCTACATTCAGAGAGCTACAGTGAGAACAGACAGAGATGGCTACATTCAGAGAGAGCTACAGTGAGAACAGACAGAGATGGCTACATTCAGAGAGCTACAGTAAGAACAGACAGAGATGTCTACATTCAGAGAGCTACAGTAAGAACAGACAGAGATGGCTACATTCAGAGAGAGCTACAGTAAGAACAGACAGAGATGGCTACATTCAGAGAGAGCTACAGTAAGAACAGACAGAGATGTCTACATTCAGAGAGAGCTACAGTAAGAACAGACAGAGATGGCTACATTCAGAGAGAGCTACAGTAAGAACAGACAGAGATGTCTACATTCAGAGAGCTACAGTAAGAACAGACAGAGATGGCTACATTCAGAGAGAGCTACAGTGAGAACAGACAGAGATGGCTACATTCAGAGAGCTACAGTGAGAACAGACAGAGATGGCTACATTCAGAGAGAGCTACAGTGAGAACAGACAGAGATGGCTACATTCAGAGAGCTACAGTAAGAACAGACAGAGATGTCTACATTCAGAGAGCTACAGTAAGAACAGACAGAGATGGCTACATTCAGAGAGAGCTACAGTGAGAACAGACAGAGATGGCTACATTCAGAGAGCTACAGTGAGAACAGACAGAGATGGCTACATTCAGATAGAGCTACAGTGAGAACAGACAGAGATGGCTACATTCAGAGAGCTACAGTAAGAACAGACAGAGATGGCTACATTCAGAGAGAGCTACAGTGAGAACAGACAGAGATGGCTACATTCAGACAGCTACAGTAAGAACAGACAGAGATGGCTACATTCAGAGAGAGCTACAGTGAGAACAGACAGAGATGTCTACATTCAGAGAGAGCTACAGTAAGAACAGACAGAGATGACTACATTCAGAGAGCTACAGTAAGAACAGACAGAGATGGCTACATTCAGAGAGCTACAGTAAGAACAGACAGAGATGGCTACATTCAGAGAGCTACAGTGAGAACAGACAGAGATGGCTACATTCAGAGAGCTACAGTGAGATCAGACAGAGATGGCTACATTCAGAGAGCTACAGTAAGAACAGACAGAGATGGCTACATTCAGAGAGAGCTACAGTAAGAACAGACAGAGATGGCTACATTCAGAGAGCTACAGTGAGAACAGACAGAGATGGCTACATTCAGAGAGCTACAGTGAGAACAGACAGAGATGGCTACATTCAGAGAGCTACAGTAAGAACAGACAGAGATGGCTACATTCAGAGAGAGCTACAGTGAGAACAGACAGAGATGGCTACATTCAGACAGCTACAGTAAGAACAGACAGAGATGGCTACATTCAGAGAGAGCTACAGTAAGAACAGACAGAGATGGCTACATTCAGAGAGAGCTACAGTGAGAACAGACAGAGATGGCTACATTCAGAGAGCTACAGTAAGAACAGACAGAGATGGCTACATTCAGAGAGCTACAGTAAGAACAGACAGAGATGGCTACATTCAGAGAGCTACAGTAAGAACAGACAGAGATGGCTACATTCAGAGAGAGCTACAGTGAGAACAGACAGAGATGGCTACATTCAGACAGCTACAGTAAGAACAGACAGAGATGGCTACATTCAGAGAGAGCTACAGTGAGAACAGACAGAGATGTCTACATTCAGAGAGAGCTACAGTAAGAACAGACAGAGATGACTACATTCAGAGAGCTACAGTAAGAACAGACAGAGATGGCTACATTCAGAGAGCTACAGTAAGAACAGACAGAGATGGCTACATTCAGAGAGCTACAGTGAGAACAGACAGAGATGGCTACATTCAGAGAGCTACAGTGAGATCAGACAGAGATGGCTACATTCAGAGAGCTACAGTAAGAACAGACAGAGATGGCTACATTCAGAGAGAGCTACAGTAAGAACAGACAGAGATGGCTACATTCAGAGAGCTACAGTGAGAACAGACAGAGATGGCTACATTCAGAGAGCTACAGTGAGAACAGACAGAGATGGCTACATTCAGAGAGCTACAGTGAGAACAGACAGAGATGGCTACATTCAGAGAGAGCTACAGTGAGAACAGACAGAGATGGCTACATTCAGACAGCTACAGTAAGAACAGACAGAGATGGCTACATTCAGAGAGAGCTACAGTAAGAACAGACAGAGATGGCTACATTCAGAGAGAGCTACAGTGAGAACAGACAGAGATGGCTACATTCAGAGAGCTACAGTAAGAACAGACAGAGATGGCTACATTCAGAGAGCTACAGTAAGAACAGACAGAGATGGCTACATTCAGAGAGCTACAGTAAGAACAGACAGAGATGGCTACATTCAGAGAGAGCTACAGTGAGAACAGACAGAGATGGCTACATTCAGAGAGCTACAGTAAGAACAGACAGAGATGTCTACATTCAGAGAGCTACAGTAAGAACAGACAGAGATGGCTACATTCAGAGAGAGCTACAGTAAGAACAGACAGAGATGGCTACATTCAGAGAGAGCTACAGTAAGAACAGACAGAGATGTCTACATTCAGAGAGAGCTACAGTAAGAACAGACAGAGATGGCTACATTCAGAGAGAGCTACAGTAAGAACAGACAGAGATGTCTACATTCAGAGAGCTACAGTAAGAACAGACAGAGATGGCTACATTCAGAGAGAGCTACAGTGAGAACAGACAGAGATGGCTACATTCAGAGAGCTACAGTGAGAACAGACAGAGATGGCTACATTCAGAGAGAGCTACAGTGAGAACAGACAGAGATGGCTACATTCAGAGAGCTACAGTAAGAACAGACAGAGATGTCTACATTCAGAGAGCTACAGTAAGAACAGACAGAGATGGCTACATTCAGAGAGAGCTACAGTGAGAACAGACAGAGATGGCTACATTCAGAGAGCTACAGTGAGAACAGACAGAGATGGCTACATTCAGAGAGAGCTACAGTGAGAACAGACAGAGATGGCTACATTCAGAGAGCTACAGTAAGAACAGACAGAGATGGCTACATTCAGAGAGAGCTACAGTGAGAACAGACAGAGATGGCTACATTCAGACAGCTACAGTAAGAACAGACAGAGATGGCTACATTCAGAGAGAGCTACAGTGAGAACAGACAGAGATGTCTACATTCAGAGAGAGCTACAGTAAGAACAGACAGAGATGACTACATTCAGAGAGCTACAGTAAGAACAGACAGAGATGGCTACATTCAGAGAGCTACAGTAAGAACAGACAGAGATGGCTACATTCAGAGAGCTACAGTGAGAACAGACAGAGATGGCTACATTCAGAGAGCTACAGTGAGATCAGACAGAGATGGCTACATTCAGAGAGCTACAGTAAGAACAGACAGAGATGGCTACATTCAGAGAGAGCTACAGTAAGAACAGACAGAGATGGCTACATTCAGAGAGCTACAGTGAGAACAGACAGAGATGGCTACATTCAGAGAGCTACAGTGAGAACAGACAGAGATGGCTACATTCAGAGAGCTACAGTGAGAACAGACAGAGATGGCTACATTCAGAGAGAGCTACAGTGAGAACAGACAGAGATGGCTACATTCAGACAGCTACAGTAAGAACAGACAGAGATGGCTACATTCAGAGAGAGCTACAGTAAGAACAGACAGAGATGGCTACATTCAGAGAGAGCTACAGTGAGAACAGACAGAGATGGCTACATTCAGAGAGCTACAGTAAGAACAGACAGAGATGGCTACATTCAGAGAGCTACAGTAAGAACAGACAGAGATGGCTACATTCAGAGAGCTACAGTAAGAACAGACAGAGATGGCTACATTCAGAGAGAGCTACAGTGAGAACAGACAGAGATGGCTACATTCAGACAGCTACAGTAAGAACAGACAGAGATGGCTACATTCAGAGAGAGCTACAGTGAGAACAGACAGAGATGTCTACATTCAGAGAGAGCTACAGTAAGAACAGACAGAGATGACTACATTCAGAGAGCTACAGTAAGAACAGACAGAGATGGCTACATTCAGAGAGCTACAGTAAGAACAGACAGAGATGGCTACATTCAGAGAGCTACAGTGAGAACAGACAGAGATGGCTACATTCAGAGAGCTACAGTGAGATCAGACAGAGATGGCTACATTCAGAGAGCTACAGTAAGAACAGACAGAGATGGCTACATTCAGAGAGAGCTACAGTAAGAACAGACAGAGATGGCTACATTCAGAGAGCTACAGTGAGAACAGACAGAGATGGCTACATTCAGAGAGCTACAGTGAGAACAGACAGAGATGGCTACATTCAGAGAGCTACAGTGAGAACAGACAGAGATGGCTACATTCAGAGAGAGCTACAGTGAGAACAGACAGAGATGGCTACATTCAGACAGCTACAGTAAGAACAGACAGAGATGGCTACATTCAGAGAGAGCTACAGTAAGAACAGACAGAGATGGCTACATTCAGAGAGAGCTACAGTGAGAACAGACAGAGATGGCTACATTCAGAGAGCTACAGTAAGAACAGACAGAGATGGCTACATTCAGAGAGCTACAGTAAGAACAGACAGAGATGGCTACATTCAGAGAGCTACAGTAAGAACAGACAGAGATGGCTACATTCAGAGAGAGCTACAGTGAGAACAGGCAGAGATGCCTACATTCAGAGAGCTACAGTGAGAACAGACAGAGATGCCTACATTCAGAGAGAGCTACAGTGAGAACAGACAGAGCCCCATCTCATATCACACAAAAGACCATGCTGGAAGTCAACATAGTGTCCCAGTGATTTTTTTAGAGCGGATAAACCCAAACCACAAACCATTTAAATCTGTGGTAGTTAATTACAGGCTAGTGGACACACACACACACACACACACACACACACACACACACACACACACACACACACACACACACACACACACACACACACACACACACACTCCTCCCCTTTAGCCTCAGAACAGCCTTAATTCATTGGGGAATGGACTCTACAAGGTGTTGAAAGCGTTGGTTGGATGTCCTTTGGGTGGTGGACCATTCTTGATACACGGGAAACTGTTGAGCATGAAAAACCCAGCAGTGTTGCAGATCTTGACACAAACCGGCGCACCTGGCACCCACTACCAAACCACGTTCAGGCACTTCAATCTTTTGTCTTGCCCCTTCACCCTCTGAATGGCACACATACACAATCCAGGTCTCAATTGTCTCAAGGCTTAAAAATCAGGATTTAACCTGTCTCCTCCCCTTCATCTACACTGATTGAAGTGGATTTAACAAGTGACATCAATAAGGGATCATAGCTTTCACCTGTATTCACCTGGTCAGTCTATGTCATGGAAAGAGCAGGTGTTCCTAATGTTTTGTCCCCTCAGTGTAGACTGAGCCCTCCAGTGTGTGGTAATTCAATAAACCAGTGGCCCACTAACTAATAATATCTACGGTCTGGAGATCAGGCTACTGGGAATAGGGGCATGTGTGTGTATGTGTGTATGTGTGTGTGTGTGTGTGTGTGTGTGTGTGTGTGTGTGTGTGTGTGTGTGTGTGTGTGTGTGTGTGTGTGTGTGTGTGTGTGAGAGAGAAAGGGGTCGATCTGTAACAGAATGACACACACAAAATCTATCAAATTATCCCTCCAGAAAGAAGTGTATCCTCTAACGCGTGCATCGATCTGGAGTGTGTTTTTACATGTGTGTGTGTGTGTGTGTGTGTGTGTGTGTGTGTGTTGCACTGTGACAGAGTGATACAAAACATAATGCCCACTAAAGCAATCAGGAGAACAGACTGGGAGAGTCATTAGATACTGCCAGCATGTCATTAAGAAGTGGTTCACCGCCCTGAGACTCTACTGCCAAACAACTCACTGGAACCTGGTTCACCGCCCTGAGACTCTACTGCCAAACAACTCACTGGAACCTGGTTCACCGCCCTGAGACTCTACTGCCAAACAACTCACTGGAACCTGGTTCACCGCCCTGAGACTCTACTGCCAAACAACTCACTGGAACCTGGTTCACCGCCCTGAGACTCTACTGCCAAACAACTCACTGGAACCTGGTTCACCGCCCTGAGACTCTACTGCCAAACAACTCACTGGAACCTGGTTCACCGCCCTGAGACTCTACTGCCAAACAACTCACTGGAACCTGGTTCACCGCCCTGAGACTCTACTGCCAAACAACTCACTGGAACCTGGTTCACCGCCCTGAGACTCTACTGCCAAACAACTCACTGGAACCTGGTTCACCGCCCTGAGACTCTACTGCCAAACAACTCACTGGAACCTGGTTCACCGCCCTGAGGCTCTACTGCCAAACAACTCACTGGAACCTGTTTCACCGCCCTGAGGCTCTACTGCCAAACAACTCACTGGAACCTGTTTCACCGCCCTGAGACTCTACTGCCAAACAACTCACTGGAACCTGGTTCAACGCCCTGAGACTCTACTGCCTAACAACTCCCTGGAACCTGGTTCAACGCCCTGAGACCCGTCAGGCCAGCTGTCAAGAACGTAGGAGGCCGCCGGAGCCGTGGGGAGGTAATGGACGAGGGGGAGGGCAGAGGGGAGGGGACAGGGTATTGTCCCACTCCAGCACAGCTTCCCTCCCTACACTCACATGATTAGACACACACACACACACACACACACACACACACACACACACACACACACACACACACACACACACACACACACACACACAAAGTAATCTCTCCCACAGGCTGAGAATATTGGATCATATAAAGTCAGAAAATCCTCTGCTGTCCCGTGTCTGAGACTTAAATCAATACAGTGATGATGAGAACCCAGAAGAGAGCGTAGGGATATCATTGTTACGTTCCCCAGTTTCTGTCTTGTGGGAAAGCGAATCAAACAGTTCCTCGTGCGCCGCTCTGCCCGATTCCTGTGGTGGGGGAACCGTTTGAGAGAGTGATAATCGATTGTGTATTTCCATTGCCGAAAACCAGGTCAGGTAACCAGTTCTTACTAACAATAATGTGCAGTGCTACTCGATACCCAGAGGCTATTCCTCTACGGACGATAACGGCTAAGACTGTGGTGAAGGCACTTGGAAAGTTCTTCTCTACGTTTGGACTCCCTAAAGTAATCCAAACTGACCAGGGATCCAACTTTATGTCAAAGCTGTTCTCTAATGTGTTAAAGACGCTGTGTATTTCCCATCAGGTCTCCAGTCCGTATCATCCGGAGAGTCAAGGGGCTCTCGAACGCTGGCATCAGATGCTAAAGGCGATGCTATGCAAGTATTGTATGGATACCAGTACCGATTGGGATGAGGGGGTGCCCTTTGTCCTATTTGCTATTAGGGAAACAATACAAGAGTCCTTAGGGTTCAGCCCTGCTGACCTTGTGTTTGGACACACCCCACGGGGTCCGCTAAAAGTTTTGAAGAAGCATATCCTATCTCCTACACCCAGGAGCGCCCCTAAAAATGTGTTGGATTATGTCAGTAAGATGCGGGAGAGACTGCACGCCGCATGTGCGTTAGCCCAAAAGTCTCTCTCCTCGTCTCAAAAACGCATCAAGTTGCATTATGACATTAAGGCTGTTGGCCGTTCTTTTGCACCAGGGGATCAAATTTTAGTTTTGTTGCCAATCCCTGGCTCACCTGGCTCATCTCTGTCGGCACGTTTTTCTGGACCATATCTTGTGGAAAATAAACTTATTTTATTAAATTACAGACTCCTTCTCCTGCTGTATCCCATTAGACTCCTTCTCCAGCTGTATCCCATTACAGACTCCTTCTCCTGCTGTATCCCATTAGACTCCTTCTCCAGCTGTATCCCATTACAGACTCCTTCTCCAGCTGTATCCCATTAGACTCCTTCTCCAGCTGTATCCCATTACAGACTCCTTCTCCTGCTGTATCCCATTAGACTCCTTCTCCAGCTGTATCCCATTACAGACTCCTTCTCCTGCTGTATCCCATTAGACTCCTTCTCCAGCTGTATCCCATTACAGACTCCTTCTCCAGCTGTATCCCATTAGACTCCTTCTCCAGCTGTATCCCATTACAGACTCCTTCTCCAGCTGTATCCCATTACAGACTCCTTCTCCAGCTGTATCCCATTACAGACTCCTTCTCCAGCTGTATCCCATTAGACTCCTTCTCCAGCTGTATCCCATTACAGACTCCTTCTCCAGCTGTATCCCATTACAGACTCCTTCTCCAGCTGTATCCCATTACAGACTCCTTCTCCAGCTGTATCCCATTAGACTCCTTCTCCAGCTGTATCCCATTAGACTCCTTCTCCAGCTGTATCCCATTACAGACTCCTTCTACAGCTGTATCCCATTAGACTCCTTCTCCTGCTGTATCCCATTACAGACTCCTCCTCCAGCTATATAAGCCAGTGTTCTGTTACTCAGCAGAGAGATGAGGGCGATATCCTGTGTTGGTTGTTTCTCAGATAGAGCTGATGGTTATGTTCTGTGGTTGTTGCTGAGAGAGATGATTAGTATGTCCTGTGTTGGTTGTTGCTGAGAGAGAGAGCTTATTAGTATGTCCTGTGTTTGTCAATAGGACGCAGTTTTTTATTTTTTTATTATTGACATTGTTTGTGTTATTCTGTTTCATTTGTTCCCAGGGGGGAAGGGGAAGGCACCTAGGGAGTGCTTAGGGAAGAGGCCTGCGGGCATACATAACCTTACACACATAATAATACATAATACATACATAATTACATAACCTTACTTACATAATAATATTTACTGTCTATACACACTAGGTAAGACCTGGGCGGACCACCCCCTGTATTTTGGCTAGTGCACCAGGTGGTGCTAAGTTAGGTAAGTAGTGGGTAGGCAGGTAAGGTAGGAGAGGGGGCTTTGACATTTACTTTCTTTGCTTTGGTTCCGACCAGCCTCTTTTCACCAAAATTACCGTGTGACGGAATAAATTCCCTGTAAACGGTACAATTCTCTGCCTTTGTCATCCTTACTCGCACCTACAGTCCCATACCTCTTTCACTCGCACCTACAGTCCCATACCTCTATACCTCCACCTACAGTCCCATACCTCTATACCTCCACCTACAGTCCCATACCTCTTTACCTCCACCTACAGTCCCATACCTCTATACCTCCACCTACAGTCCCATACCTCTATACCTCCACCTACAGTCCCATACCTCTTTCACTCCACCTACAGTCCCATACCTCTTTACCGCCACCTACAGTCCCATACCTCTATACCTCCACCTACAGTCCCATACCTCTTTCACTCCACCTACAGTCCCATACCTCTTTACCTCCACCTACAGTCCCATACCTCTTTACCTCCACCTACAGTCCCATACCTCTTTCACTCCACCTACAGTCCCATACCTCTTTCACTCCACGGGGAGTTGAGTTGTAGCAGGGTGTTGCGTTCCCTCTTCCTTGATGCATATGTAACAATCATTATGTCATACTAACAATCCACATGCTTCTGATGGGATTCCAGATGAGTTCCCAGTTTCTCTCAATAAATCTTAGCAGAATTTCCTGTGTGAGCTCAGAGACCAAATGGTTTTTAAAACATAATACAGAAAAACGCCCCGAGGATGTTGGGAGATGCCTTCATAACCCGCCACTAGAGGCAACAATGAGCTGTTAATACCATCAAGTAGGCTTGGGTCTTGCTAGGGCGTTGTGGATGGTGATGGTGGATGGGCGTAAACTGCAAGCTCTGGCTCCAAGGGTCACGTGTTCAATCCCAGAAAGTGGACAAAACGTCTGAATCTGAAGTCAAAACCGTGAAATGTTGGGACTATGCCTTTCTTTTTTCAGCCAAGTCTGAACACACAGTACAGATGGACCATAACTAGAGAGAATGAACCTTGTTGACCCCTAAACTCTGTCCTGTATTAAACCCTCACTGACTCACACTGTGAAAAGTTAACTCTTCTCCCTCTCACTTTCTGTATTTCACTCTTTCTCTGTCATGAACAGAGATTTGCCCTAACGCAGATACTTGCAATATAAAAGGGGAAGTACGCAAATCCCCTCATCAATCTATGGACAACAAAATCCCACTGGACACAAACTGGCTGAATCAATTTTGTTTTGACGTAATTTGTCAACACATTGTGACGTGGAATCTTATCTACGAGGAAAATACATACATTGAATTTGAAAAAAATACTAAACTGTTGTTTTGAGAGTGACATTTCATCCACAGGATTAGGTTATCATTGTAAAAATGTTCAACAGACAAACCTTGTATAAAATATGTCAAATGTGTACCTTGGAAACAACGTGTGATCAACGTTACTGTATACCCACTATCAGAAGAACTAACAACAGGCTGGGCAGCACCTCCTACTGGAGAGTTGATCTTTCTACAATTATTCATTTGGTCTCACAAGCCCAGCCCTGATTAGCTTTGATATTTGTCACTGACTAATACCAATGTGCTATCATGAGAATCATTATTGAAAGATATCTTAATAACTAAATATATTTGCGAAGTCATTCCAAAGGGTAGGTTTAAGAGACCAAATGAAATATAACCATACTCTATAAGTCATATAGCATCAATGAGACTATTTAGGACTATATATTGCAAAGTCATCAACAGCTATTGTTTCAATTCAACCCAGGGTTGAACTAAAATAGACAGGAGCCTAGGAGTTATGAGTGTTGGGCCAGTAACTGAAAGGTTTGCTGGTTCAAATCCCTGAGCTGACTAGGTGAAAAATCCGTAGATGTGCCCTTGAGCAAGGCACTTAACCCTAATTGCTCCTGTATTTCGCTTCTGCTAAATAACATAAATATAGGTCTAGGATTTCAAGCTTTGGTGGATTTTAAATTTTATCATTGAGTTAATAATTAATATGTTGGATTCACGTCTCAATCTCAACCAAACAAGTCAAAGAAAATACTAAATCAAATCAAACTTTATTTAAATTGCATTTAAAGTTAGATTTTATTTAGTCCTATTCTTTAATTGTGAATTTTGGTTGAGATAGAGACATGAATCCAACCTACTGTATCAATTATTAATTTGTTGACAAACTAGACATTGAATTGTGTTTGGTTTTCAACGCAACCAAATATCAACATTTGAAGGAGATGTATCTTCTGCTTGGATAGTTCCATCTGTGCCACTGACTTAGTCTGCCTTTAATTCCACTTTGTCTACAAATGAATAATGGATACGTTGGATTCAAGTGTCCACCTCAACCAAAAATAACACTTTATTAAAGAATAGGACTAAATCACATTAAACTTTAAATGCATTTTAAATAAAGTTTGATTAAACTTTAAATGCATTTTAAATAAAGTTTGATTTGATTTGGTCATATTCTTTAACTTTGATGTTTGGTTGAGCTGGAGACGTGAATCCAACATATCCATTATTCATTTGTAGACAAACTGGAATTAAAGCCAGACTAAGTCAGTGGCACAAAAGATACATCTCCTTTAAATGTTGATATTTGGTTGAGATGGAGACATGAATCCAACATATCCATTATTCATTTGTAGACAAACTGGAATTAAAGCCAGACTAAGTCAGTGGCAAAAAAGATACATCTCCTTTAAATGTTGATATTTGGTTGCGTTGACAACCAAACACAATCCGATAGCACTTTTGCAATACAGTAAATATCCCATGAACTATTAACAAGTTAACATATGATATGTTGGATTCACATCTCCAACTAAACCAAAAATCAAAGTTAAATTATAGGATTAAGCCAGTGGCTCAGATGAAACTATCCAAACATTAGATATCCTTTAAATGTTGATATTTGGTTGCGTTGTCAATCAAACACAATTAATTATACAGTGCCTTCAGAAAGTATTTATACCCCTTGACTTATTCCACATTTTGATGTGTTACAGTTTGAAATCAAATTGGATGAAATAGATTATTTTTCACCCATCTACAGACAATACCCCATGACAAGGGAAAACATGTTTTTTTTTTACATAAGTATTCACACCCCTGAGTCAATACTTTGTAGAAGCACCTTTCTGGGTAAGTCTCTAAGATCTTTACACACCTGGATTGTACAACATTTGCCCATTATTCTTTTCTAAATCTTCAAGATCTGTCAAATTGGTTGTTGATCATTGCTAGACAACCATTTTCAGGTCTTACCAAAGATTTTGAAGATTACTTTATGTAACAGTGTAGGTTCCGTCCCTCTCTTCGCCCCAACCCGGGCTCGAACCAGGGACCCTTGCACACATCAACGACTGACACCCCACGAAGCATCGTTACCCATCGCGCCACAAAAGCCGCGGCCCTTGCAACGCAAGGGGAAACCCTACTTCAAGTCTCAGAGAGAGTGACGTCACCGATTGAAACGCTATTAGCGCGCACCACCGCTAACTAACTAGCCATTTCACATCGGTTACATTTAGTCAAAACTGTAACTTGGCCACTCAGGAACATTAACTTTTTTTGGTAAGCAACTCCAGTGTAGATGTGGCCTTGTGTTTTAGGTTATTGTCCTGCTGAAAGGTGAATTCATCTCCCAGTTTCTGGGACCACAAACCCTCTCTGGCCTTTGTGGTTGAATCTGTGTTTGAAATTCACAGCTCGACTGAGGGACCTTACAGATAATTGTATGTGTCAGGTACAAAGATGAGGTAGTCATTCAAAAATCATATTAAACACAATTATTGAGTCCATGCAACTTATTACAGTATATGACTTGTTAAGCACATTTTTACTCATGAACTTATTTAGGCTTTCCATTAGAAAAGGGTTCACAGTATTCATACCCCTTGTCATTTTCTAAATATGTCGTTGTGTTACAGCCTGAATTTAAAATGGATTAAATTGAGATTGTGTGTCACTGGCCTGCACACAATAACCCCATAATGTCAAAGTGGAATTATGTTACAAACAACTGTTTACAAGTTAATAAAAATGAAAAGCTGAAATGTCTTGAGTCAATAAGAATTCAACCCCTTTGTAAGAATAAATAAGTTGAGGAGAAAGAAATTACACGTCACATAATATAATAGTGTTTAAAGTGATTTTTTTAATGACTCTATACCCCACACATACAATTATCTGTTAAGGGCCCTGAGTCGAGCAGTGAATGTCAAACACAGATTCAACCACAAAGACCAGGAAGGCTTTCCAATGCCTCACAAAGAAGGGCATATATGGATAGGTGGGTAAAAATGTAAAAAGCAGACACTGAGGGCTCTATTTTCAGCTGGCGTTAAGGTGGTGCTAATGTCAAACGCACGTTAGTTTGCAATTTCGTCATGGAAAAACTGCCACACTGGCATTTTCCAGCCCTAGCGCCAGGTTCAGCAATTTACCTGTCTTAAATCAGCTCGCTTGCTGGGTGGATGGACATATTTGAGGTGTGTCCTTAAGAACATTATCCAAAGTGCTAATTTCAGGCAGCGCTGCAGAATCCCATTGGAAACAGCCTTCCACCAGAAACTGGGACATGAAGTCATCTTTCAGCAGGA
>NW_021822233.1:0-2500 GCF_901001165.1 Salmo trutta
TGTGTGTGTGTGTGTGTGTGTGTGTGTGTGTGTGTGTGTGGTGTGTTTGTGTGTGTGTGTGTGTGTGTGTGTGTGTGGTGTGGGTGTGTGTGTGTTGTGTGTGTGGGATGGAGAGTGTAGTGTCAGACTGGGTGCTGATACTTGTGCATGTGTTTCCAAGGTGATAACCTTTCACTCTGCAGGTGAGGAGGAGCAGTTGAGAAATGTGTTGATGGTTCACACCACGGCAAACACACACATGTACTCCACCTACACAGACACGCACACTGCAGCGGAAATACATGCACGCACCTACACACATACACAAACACATACACACAGACACGCACACTGCAGCGGAAATACATGCACGCACCTACACACATACACAAACACATACACACAGATGCATATATAGTGCCTTTGGAAAGTATTCAGACTCCTTGACTTTTTCCACATTTTGTTAAGTTACAGCCTTATTCTAAAATGGTTTGAAATAAAGAATATTTCCTCAGAAATCTACAGACAATACCCCATAATAAAAAACAGAAATACCTTATTTACATAAGTATTCAGACCCTTTGCTATGAGACTTGAAATTAAGCTCAGGTGCATCCTGTTTCCATTGATCATCCTTGAGATGTTTCTACAACTTGATTGGAGTCCACCTGTGGAAAATTCAATTGATTGGACATGATTTGGAAAGGCACACAACTATCTATATAAGGTCCCACAGTTGACAGTGCATGTCAGAGCAAAAACCAAGCCATGAGTTCGAAGGAATTGTTGGTAGAGCTCAGAGACAGGATTGTGTCGAGGCACAGATCTGGGGAAAGGTCCCCAAGAACACAGTGGCCTCCATCATTCTTAAATGGAAAAGTTTGGAACCACCAAAACTCTTCCTCTTCCTGCCACACTGAGCAATCGGGGAAGAAGGGCCTTGGTCAGGGAGGTGACCAAGAATCCAATGGTCACGCTGACCGAGCTCTAGAGTTCCTCTATGGAGATGGGAGAAACTTCCAGAAGGACAACCATCTCTACAGCACTCCACCAATCAGGCCTTTATGGAAGCCACTCCTCAGTAAAAGGCACATGGCAGCCCGCTTGGAGTTTGCCAAAAGGCACCTAAAGACTCTCAGACCATGAGAAACAAGATTCTCTGGTCTGATGAAACCAAGATTGACCTCTTTGACCTGAATGTCAAGCATCACGTCTGGAGGAAACCTGGCACCATCCCTATGGTGAAGCATGGTGGTGGAAGCATCATGCTGTGGGGATGTTTTTCAGCGGCAGGGACGGGAGACTAGTCAGGATCGAGGGAAAGATGGAGGAGCAAAGTACAGAGAGATCCTTGATGAAAACCTGCTCCAGAGCGCTCAGGACCACAGACTGGGGTGAAGGTTCACTTTCCAACAGGACAACGACCCTAAGCACACAGCCAAGACAACACAGGAGTGAGTAGCTTTGGGACAAGTCTCTTAATGTCCTTGAGTGGCCCAGCCAGACTTGAACCTGATCGAACATCTCTGGAGAGACCTGAAAATAGCTGTGCAGCGAGAGGAGCTGCAGAGAAGAATGGGAGAAACTCCCCAAATACAGGTGCCAAGCTTGTAGCGTCATTTAAAATGTAACTAGGCAAGTCAGTGAAGAACAAATTCTTATTTACATTGACGAACCTATACCGGCCAAACCCAGACGACGCTGGGCCAATTGTGCGCCACCCTATGGGACTCCCAATCATGGCCGGTTGTGATACAGCCTGGATTCAAACCAGGGTGTCTGTAGTGACGCCTGAGATGCAGTGCCTTAGACCGCTGTGATACAGCCTGGATTCCAACCAGGTGTCTGTAGTGACGCCTTAGCACTGAGATGCAGTGCCTTAGACCGCTGTGATACAGCCTGGATTCAAACCAGGGTGTCTGTAGTGACGCCTGAGATGCAGTGCCTTAGACCGCTGTGATACAGCCTGGATTCAAACCAGGGTGTCTGCAGTGACGCCTCTAGCACTGAGATGCAGTGTCTTAGACCGCTGTGATACAGCCTGGAATCAAACCAGGGTTGTCTGTAGTGACGCCTGAGATGCAGTGCCTTAGACCGCTGCGCCCTCGGAGCCCAAGAAGAATCGAGGCTGTAATCGCTGCTTAAGGTGTTTCAACAAAGTAACTTGTGTAAAGGGTCTGAATACTTATGTAAATGTCATATTTTCGTTTGAAATGTTTTTAGAAAATAGCTACAATTTCAACAAATCGGTTTTGTTTTGTCATTATGGGGTATTTTGTGTAGATTTATGTGGGGGGAAAAAATATTGAATCAATTTTAGAATAAGGCTGTAACGTAACAAAATGTGGAAAAAGTCAAGGGGTCGTCATGAATACTTCTCCGAATGCACTGTAAACCGATACACTCACATAAGCAACACATAAGCATATTGAATACTGCACTGTTAAGCACTGCACTGTCAAGGCTGCTGATGACCTACAGCTGAGTGAGAAAACACTGTATTGTCATTTTCAAGCTGGCT
>NW_021822233.1:5000-29373 GCF_901001165.1 Salmo trutta
TGTTGTAAAGAAAGTCTGGAAGGCATTCAATGCTTTCTCTCTGCTTGCCTGTAATTGGCCTGTTTCTTATAGTTCCCTCATTAGCATACTCACACTTTGTGTTGTCTTTTACTTCCATTTCCTGTCTCAGCCAACTCTGTAACAGAACAAGAACAACCTTCATCTAGGACCTGTCTCTCTGTTCCTGTCCCTACCTGACTCCTTATAGGCCACCAGACATGCCCCCCCGTCCCCCGTCCCCCGTCCCCTCCCCTGGCCACCGATAGCACCACCATATTTTATTCATTCGTAATTAACTGAATTCCATTTGAAGAAAAAAAAAATACAGACCAGTATGTCGTCTAAAAAAGAACTCATCCCAAACACAAGGCCGAGGTTACGTGTGGGACGGAGGATGTTTGTCAAGGATATAAACACCCCTCTAAATCTGATATTGGTACGATCCATTATTTACTGGAGATACAGTGTTAGGCAGGTATGTTGTGTCGGTTGTAATTACAATGGAAACTAGGATTGTGTTCCATAAAACAATGTAACAGGGTGTGTGAAAGCATCACAGTGGAATGTATAGAATCCCAGATGATGTCAGACAGTTCTAGACAGCATCAGCGCTGTGTCCACCAACGGTTCCCCTGTTCATTCTTGCTCACGCCCGGTTTCCTCGCCCGGTTTCCTCGCCCGGTTTCCTCGTCTGGTGTTGGAACACACACTAATGGAGTCGTCGTCCCACACAGCCAATGTCCTTATATTTTATTAACATCACCAGACTATCGTCCGTTTGTTGATACACACCTCAACCTGTCAGTAACTCTATCCTCAGACCTCTTATCTCTGGCAACTGCCCCCTGCCCTGGCCACTGTACACACACACACACACGCACGCACGCACGCGCACGCGCACCACACACACACACACACACACCACACACACCACACACACACAACACACCACACACACACACACACACACACACACACACACACCACACACACACACACACACAGCCCCTGCCAGCTGCCAACCACCCAGAGGACACCTGAGGGTGGCAGACAGACGAGGGAGGAGGAGGTGGAGGGGTGAAGGTTGGAGTGGCATGGTGCACAGCAGAGATTCAGAATCATCTGCTGGGGTGAGGAGGAAGGGGAGGAGGGGGAGAGGTGGGTGACAGTTGGTACTGCTGTGTCAGGGGAAAGGAGAAGCAAGAGGTGTAGGGTGTAGAAACACCTCTCCCCTCCCCTCTCTCTTCCCTCTCCTACCTCTCCCCTCCCTCTCCTCCCCCCCTTCCCTCCCTTATTTCCACAGCATCACAACAGTCGATTTCTAGGGCGGGCCCTCACCTTCTCACCCACGCCCAACCCCCAGGATATCGTTAGCCTCTTCGCTAACAACTAAAGCTGACACCTTTCCCCCACTCTCAACCCCTTGGGATACCGTTAGCCTCTTTGCTACCAGCTAAAGCTAAAACCTTTCCCCCACTCTCAACCCCCGGGATACCATTAGCCACTTCGCTAACAGCTTAAGCTGACACCTTTCCCCCACTCTCAACCTCTCGGGATACCGTTAGCCTCTTCGCTACCAGCTAAAGCTAACACCTTTCTCCCACTCTCAACCCCCAGGATACCGTTAGCCTTTTTGCTACCAGCTAAAGCTAACATCTTTCCCCCACTCTCAACCCCTCGGGATACCATTAGCCTCTTCGCTACCAGCTAAAGCTAACACCTTTCACCCACTCTCCACCCCCGGGATACCGTTAGCCTCTTTGCTATCAGCTAAAGCTAACACCTTTCTCCCACTCTCAACCCCCGAGATACCGTTAGCCTCTTTGCTATCAGCTAACAGCTCACAACTAACAGCTGGCCCTGAAGACAACCTGGGAGAAAAGGGGTGAATGTCAGCAGCGACACCTTAAATACATGTTTTAGTGATGCATGCTAAACTAGCGTTGTGTGCTCACTGCTAGCTGGCATACATGAATGGGTAATAAGGATGTTAAAGAGGTCTGGGAAAAAAAACCTGTGTGACGTCCATGTTGATACCAACACTAGAGAGGTGAAATGTGTCTACTTAGTATTATATGTGATCAACACCTTAGTGACAGGTCCATGTACTGCTCGAAATAAGTTTTAGTTTGTGCTCATGTGAGGACTTAACGATGGTTGTGTGTCATTTCAGAATTTCTTTCTGGAAGTGGGTTGCATATACAGTAGGACTTTCAACACAGATATAGTTACATCACGCTCCCTTCTCTCAAACCAGTGACCTTTGGGTTACTGGCCCAATGCTCTTAACCGCTAGGCTATCTGCCTCTCCACTTAAACTAAATCTCTGTGACCACTAGAAGCCACGATACTGTGTAAGACCAAAACAAAAGCATTGTTCAACGAGATTACTTCAGTGTTACATATACACAGAACGCCTCAGCCCTAACCGTCTGCTCTGACCTTTACTTTCAGAATAATCAATTTATGGGCCTCTACAACACTAATGCCCAAGTAAGGGCATGTGGGCTGGTCTGGGCCAATCGGATGACAGCTTTTTTGACCTCTGATCTGGGGGGCAGAGCTCCTTTTAATTGATACCTGTGCAGAGCTCCTTTTAATTTTGTTATGAATGTGTTGCCTAACAGCACATGAAAGAAGGAGAGGGAGAGGGAGAGAGAGAGAGAGAGAGAGAGAGAGAGAGAGAGAGAGAGAGAGAGAGAGAGAGAGAGAAAGCAGCATTCCTATAACAGCACGTCAGAAATCAGCTCAATGTAATTGAAGAATCCACAGAATAATTTCCTCAGCGAAAACAATATACTGAGAAAATGTCAAATTGGCATTTTACCAAATTAACGTGCGACAGACCACATATTCACCATGCACACCCTAACCGAAACAAAGAATTTCAAAAAAGTTTTAGACTCAATTTGGCATGAGGGTCTGCTATACAAATTGAAAGAAAAAGGTGTTGAAGGAAAAACATACGACATTATAGAATCCATGCACACAAACAACAAGTGTGCAGTTAAAATGTGTAAAAACACACATTTCTTTCCACATGGCCAGGGGGTGAGACAGGGATGCAGATTAAGCCCCAACCTTTTCAAAATACATTTCAACGAGGGCACCTGTTGGGGTGTAGGGGGCAGTATTTTCAAGGCTGGATGAAAAACGTACCCAGTTTAAACAGGTTACTACTCTGGCCCAGAAACTAGAATATGCATATTATTAGTTGATTTGGGTAGAAAACACTCTGAAGTTTCTAAAACTGTTTTAATGGTGTCTGTGAGTATAACAGAACTCATATGGCAGGTAAAAACCAGAGAAAAAGTCAGCCAGGAAGTGGAGGATCTGAGAATTGTAGTTCTTCTTTCTAGTCCCTTTCGAAACTACAGTATCTGTGGGGTTACGTTGCACTTCCTAAGGCTTCCATTGGCTGTCAAAAGCCTTCAGAAACTTGTTTCAGCATTCTCCTGTCACTGGGCAGATAATAGGAGCTCACTTACTGAGTGGACTGCCTGGCAACAAAGGGATTGGATGCTGTTCCTTCTTTTTCTCCTTGAATGAATACGCCATTGTCCGGTTGGAATATTATCGCAATTGTACATTAAAAATACCATAAAGATTGATTTTAAACAGCGTTTGACATGCTTCTAAGTACGGTAATGGAACATTTTGACTTTTCATCTCTGGTTCCGCGCTCACGCGTTATGCCTTTGGATAGTGACCTGAACGCACGAACAAAACGGAGGTATTTGGACATAAATATGGATTATTTCGAACAAAAACAACATTTCTTGTGGAAGTAGCAGTCCTGGGAGTGCATTCTGACGAAGATCAGCAAAAGTAAGAGAATATTTTGAATACTAATTCTGAGTTTAGGTGGCCCCAAACTTGGCGGGTGTCTGTGATGGCTGAGCTATGTACTCAGAATATTGAAAAATGTGCTTTCTCCGTAAAGCTATTTTAAAATCTGACAGAGCGGTTGCATCCAGGAGTAGTCTATCTATAATTCTTTAAATAATTGTTATATATTTGATCAACGTTTATGATGAGTATTTCTGTAAATTGATGTGCACATTCACTGGAAGTTTTGGTGGGAATACATTTTCTGAACATCACGCGCCAATGTAAAATGCTGTTTTTGGATATAAATATGAACTTTATCGAAACAAACATACATGTATTGTGTAACATAATGTCCTAGGAGTGTAATCTGATGAAGATCGTCAAAGGTTAGTGCTTCATTTAGCTGTGTTTTGGGTTTTATTGACACATGTCCTTGCTTGGAAAATGGCATAACATAATCTAATGTTTTGCTTTCGCTGTAAAGCCTTTTTGAAATCAGACAATGTGGTTACATCAAGGAGAAGTGTATCTTTAAAATGGTGTAAAATAGTTGTATGTTTGAGAAAGTTGAATTATGACATTTTGTTGTTTTTGAATTTGCCGCCCTGATATTTCACTGGCTGTGTCCCGCAGGTGGGACGCTAGCGTCCCACGTAGCCCATAGAAGATAACAGTCTGCAGCACCCGGCCTCGCCCTACTAGAATCTGAAGTCAAATGTCTACTGTTTGCTGAAGATCTGGTGCTTCTATCCCCAACCAAGGAGGGCCAACAGTGACACCTAGATCTTCTGCACAGATTCTGTCAGATCTCAGCCCTGACAATCAATCTCAGTAAGAGATGGTGTTCCAAAAAAGGTCCCGTTGCCAGGACCAAGAATACAAATTCCAATTAGACACTGTTGCCCTAGAGCACACAAAAAAACTATACATATCGCGGCCTAAACATCAGCGCCACAGGTAACTTCCACAAAGCTGTGAACGGTCTGACAGACAATGCAAGAAGGGCCTTCTATGGCATCAAAAGGAACATAAAATTAGACATACCGATTAGGATCTGTCTAAAAATACTTGAATCAGTTATAGAACCCATTGCCCTTTATGGTTGTGAGTTCTAGTGTCTGCTCACCAACCAAGAATTCACAAAATGGGACAAACACCAAATTGAGACTCTGCATGTAGAATTCTGCAAAAATATCCAGTGTACAACGTAAACACCAAATATTGCATTCAGAGCAAAATTAGACCGATACCCTCTAATTATCAAAATCCAGAAAAGAGACGTTAACTTCTACAACCACCTAAAAGGAAGCAAATCTTCCATAACAAAGCCATCACCTACAGAGAAATTAACCTGGAGAAGAGCCCCCTAAGCAAGCTGGTCCTGGGGCTCTGTTCACAAACACAAACAGACCCCACTGAGCCCCAGGACAGCAACACAATTAGACCCATCCAAATCATGAGAAAACAAAAATATATGACTTGACACATTGGAAAGAATTAACAAAAAAACTGAGCAAACTAGAATGCTATTTGTCCCTAAACAGAATACCTGACCACTGTGACTGACCCAAAATAAAGGGAATATTTTACTGTCTACAGACTCAGTGAGCATAGCCTTGCTATTGAGAAAGTCCGACGAAGGCAGACCTGGCTCTCAAGAGAAGACAGGCTATCTGCACACTGCCCACAAAATGAGGTGGAAACTGAGCTGCACTTCCTAACCTCCTGCCAAATGTATTACCATATTAGAGACACATATTTCCCTCAGATTACACAGATCCACAAAGAATTTGAAAACAAACCCAATTTTGATAAACTCCCATATCTACTGGGTGAAATACCACAGTGTGACATCACAGCAGCAAGATGTGTGACCTGTTGACACAAGAAGAGGGCAACCAGTGAAGAACAAACACCAATGTAAATGATTTATTTTCCCTTTTGTACTTTAACTATTTGCACATCATTACAACACTGAAATGTCTTTATTCTTTTGGAACTTTTGTGAGTGTAATGTTTACTGTTCATTTTTTATTGTTTATTTTTCTTTTGTTTATTATCTATTTCACTTGCTTTGGTAATGTAAACATTTGTTTCCCATGCCATTAAATCCCCTTAAATTGAAATTGAATTGAGAGAGAGAGAAACATGTTAAATGTTGAATCTTAGATGAAATCACAGATAAAACTTTTTGTGAAGTATTTTGGTTGAGTTTGGAGCTTTGAATACGGTAATTATAACTGGCGACTTCAGATGTTTGTGTTTGGTCATCAAGCTGAATCTGCAACAGTGCCGCTTTGCCAAATAGAGCTCATAACATCTCTGTCATCTGGCTGTGAAGCTTTCCCTGCCAGTGCTGACAAAGTTGTAAGTCCATTCCCCAGTGGTTTCGCTGGGCTATTCTAAACCGCTGTGAACTGACAGTGCCCTTGTACTCACACACACAGTGGCCTTGCAACTCCCTGGCTGGGGTTGTGATCTCCTCTCTTCTGACAGTCCAAGATCTGGCTGGCTGTATGGGCTCACAGGGAAGGAATGTCGGAAAGAGACACTGTAAATAAATACTCTATGCTCACTCAGGCAATGACACAAGGACAGAAAAGACCCTCCATCTCGATCCTCCATCGCTGGCTACCATGGAGGTTGCAAGGCACGTAGAAGGGAGGGAGCAATGAATTTGCAACCCAGTATCACTCTTTTTTATCATCATGAAGCTACAACGATAATATCAACCATTTGTCGGGAGATGTACAATTTATTTTGGGAAAACTGTGAACCCTCGTACCCAAAACAAGTAATCCTGTTTAACTGTGGCATTAAATTTGTCAAACTGTGCTTAACTTCAGGAAAATACCAAATTCTCTGTCAAAGATTTAAGCCTTGACCTTGTCTCAACTCCACAGATGACCTCGTGACAAGAAAAATAAAAGTTGTCACCTGTTAAGTCTGGAGGCTAGAGTAGTTTAAACTGGAGCCTACATACATTTAGACTAGAGAAGTTTAGCCTGGAGCCTAAAGAAGTTTAGCCTGAAGAAGTTTAGCCTGGAGCCTCATTTAGCCTGGAGAAGTTCAGCCTGGAGCCTAAAGAAGTTTAGCCTGGAGCCACTAGAAGTTTAGCCTGAAGAAGTTTAGTCTGGAGCCTGAAGAAGTTTAGCCTGGAGCCACTAGAAGTTTAGCCTGGAGCCTCGTTTAGCCTGGAGAAGTTCAGCCTGGAGCCTGAAGAAGTTTAGCCTGGAGCCTAAGTATAGTCTGGATCCTAAAGAAGTTTAGCCTGGAGCCTAAAGACGTTTAGCCTGGAGAAGTTTAGTCTGAAGCCTAAAGAAGTTTAGCCTGGAGCCTAAGTATAGTCTCGAGCCTGAATAAGTTTAGCCTGGAGCCTGAAGAAGTTTAGCCTGCAGCCTCTAGAAGTTTAGCCTGGAGCCTAGAGAAGTTTACCCTGGAGCCTCTAGAAGTTTAGCCTGGAGCCTCTAGAAGTTTAGCCTGGAGCCTAGAGAAGTTTAGCGTGGAGAAGTTTAGTCTGGAGCCTGAAGAAGTTTAGCCTGGAGAAGTTTAGCCTGGAGCCTGAAGAAGTTTAGCCTGGAGCCTAAGTTTAGTCTGGAGCCTAAAGAAGTTTAGCCTGGAGTCTCTAAAAATTTAGCCTGGAGCCTCTAGAAGTTTAGCCTGGAGCCTAAAGACGTTTAGCCTGGAGAAGTTTAGTCTGAAGGCTAAAGAAGTTTAGCCTGGAGCCTAAGTATAGTCTGGAGCCTAAAGAAGTTTAGCCTGGAGCCTCTAGAAGTTTAGACTGGAGACTCTAGAAGTTTAGACTGGAGCCTCTAGAAGTTTAGACTGGAGCCTCTAGAAGTTTAGACTGGAGCATCTAGAAGTTTAGCCTGGAGCATCTAGAAGTTTAGACTGGAGACTCTAGAAGTTTAGACTGGAGCCTCTAGAAGTTTAGACTGATAGCAGATGTTCTGAAAGAGCTCTGAACCTGGAGCTGCAAAACCTGGACCCATACAAATCAGCTGGGTTAGACAATCTGGACCCTCTCTTTCTAAAACTATCCGCTGCCATTGTTGCAACCCCTATTACCAGTCTGTTCAACCTCTCTTTCGTATCGTCCGAGATCCCTAAAGATTGGAAAACTGCCGCGATCATCCCCCTTTTCAAAGGGGGTGACACCCTAGACCCAAACTGTTACAGACCTATTTCCATCCTGCCCTGGCTATCCAAAGTCTTCGAAAGCCAAGTTAATAAACAGATCACTGACCATTTCGAATCCCACCGTACCTTCTCCGCTGTGCAATCCGGTTTCTGAGCCGGTCACGGGTGCACCTCAGCCACGCTCAAGGTACTAAATGATATCATAACCGCCATCGATAAAAGACAGTACTGTGCAGCCGTCTTCATCGACCTGGCCAAGGCTTTCGACTCTGTCAATCACCGTATTCTTATCGGCAGACTCAATAGCCTTGGTTTTTCTAATGACTGCCTCGCCTGGTTCACCAACTACATTGCAGACAGAGTTCAGTGTGTAAAATCGGAGGTCATGTTGTCCGGACCTCTGGCAGCCTCTATGGGGGTGCCACAGGGTTCAATTCTCGGGCCGACTCTTTTCTCTGTATATATCAATGATGTCGCTCTTGCTGCGGGCGATTCCCTGATCCACCTCTACGCAGACGACACCATTCTGTATACTTCTGGCCCTTCCATGGACACTGTGCTAACTAACCTCCAAACGAGCTTCAATGCCATACAACACTCCTTCCGTTGCCTCCAACTGCTCTTAAACACTAGTAAAACCAAATGCATGCTTTTCAACTGTTCGCTGCCCGCACCCGCCCGCCCGACTAGCATCACCACCCTGGACGGTTCCGACCCAGAATATGTGGACCACCACAAATACCTAGGTGTCTGGCTAGACTGTAAACTCTCCTTCCAGACTCATATTAAACATCTCCAATCCAAAATCAAATCTAGAATCGGCTTTCTATTTCGCAACAAAGCCTCCTTCACACACGCCGCCAAACTTACCCTAGTAAAACTGAATATCCTACCGATTCTCGACTTCAGCGATGTCATCTAAAAAATAGCTTCCAATACTCTACTCAGCAAACTGGATGCAGTCTATCACAGTGCCATCCGTTTTGTTACCAAATCACCTTATACCACCCACCACTGCGACCTGTATGCTCTAGTCGGCTGGCCCTCACTACATATTCATTGCCAGACCCACTGGCTCCAGGTCATCTATAAGACTATGCTAGGTAAAGCTCTGCCTTATCTCAGTTCACTGGTCACCATAGCAGCACCCACCCGTAGCACGTGCTCCAGCAGGTATATCTCACTGGTCATCCCCAAAGCCAACACCTCATTTGGCCGCCTTTCATATCAGTTCTCTGCTGCCAGTGACTGGAACGAATTGCAAAAATCGCTGAAGTTGGAGACTTTTATTTCCATCACCAACTTTAAACATCAGCTATCTGAGCAGCTAACCGATCGCTGCAGCTGTACATAGCCCATCTGTACATTGCCCACCCAATCTACCTACCTCATCCCCTTACTGTTTTTATTTTATTTACTTTTCTGCTCTTTTTGCACACCAGTATCTCTACATGCACATCTTCATATGCTCATTTATCACTCCATTGTTAATCTGCTAAATTGTAATTATTTGCTCCTATGGCCTATTTATTGCCTACCTCCTCATGCCTTTTGCACACACTGTATATAGACTTTATTGTTTTCTACTGTGTCATTGACTTGTTTATTGTGTTATTGGCTTGTTTGTTTACTCCATGTGTAACTCTGTGTTGTTGTCTGTGTCACACTGCTTTGCTTTATCTTGGCCAGGTCGCAGTTGTAAATGAGAACTTTCTCAACTTGCCTACCTGGTTAAATAAAGGACTTGTTCTCAACTAGTCTACCTGGTTAAATAAAGGACTTGTTCTCAACTAGCCTACCTGGTTAAATAAAGGACTTGTTCTCAACTAGCCTACCTGGTTAAATAAAGGACTTGTTCTCAACTAGCCTACCTGGTTAAATAAAGGACTTGTTCTCAACTAGCCTACCTGGTTAAATAAAGGACTTGTTCTCAACTAGTCTACCTGGTTAAATAAAGGACTTGTTCTCAACTAGTCTACCTGGTTAAATAAAGGTGAAATAAAATAAAAATAAACGTATAGACTGGAGCCTCTAGAAGTTTAGACTGGATCCTCTAGAAGTTTAGACTGGAGCCTCTAGACGTTTAGACTGGATCCTCTAGAAGTTTAGACTGGAGCCTCTAGACGTTTAGACTGGATCCTCTAGAAGTTTAGACTGGATCCTCTAGAAGTTTAGACTGGAGCCTCTAGAAGTTTAGACTGTAGCCTCTAGAAGTATAGACTGTAGCCTCTAGAAGTATAGTCTGGATCCTCTAGAAGTATAGACTGGAGCCTCTAGAAGTTTAGACTGGATCCTCTAGAAGTATAGTCTGGATCCTCTAGAAGTATAGACTGGAGCCTCTAGACGTTTAGACTGGAGCCTCTAGAAGTTTAGACTGGAGCCTCTAGACGTTTAGA
The DNA here is from genome assembly GCF_901001165.1 of Salmo trutta. NCBI lineage: Eukaryota > Metazoa > Chordata > Actinopteri > Salmoniformes > Salmonidae > Salmo > Salmo trutta. The sequence continues at coordinate 15,368 of NW_021822233.1, forward strand.
CTGGAGCCTCTAGAAGTTTAGACTGGAGCCTCTAGACGTTTAGACTGGATCCTCTAGAAGTTTAGACTGGATCCTCTAGAAGTTTAGACTGGAGCCTCTAGAAGTTTAGACTGTAGCCTCTAGAAGTATAGACTGTAGCCCCTAGAAGTATAGTCTGGATCCTCTAGAAGTATAGACTGGAGCCTCTAGAAGTTTAGACTGGATCCTCTAGAAGTATAGTCTGGATCCTCTAGAAGTATAGACTGGAGCCTCTAGACGTTTAGACTGGAGCCTCTAGAAGTTTAGACTGGAGCCTCTAGACGTTTAGACTGGAGCCTCTAGAAGTTTAGACTGGAGCCTCTAGACGTTTAGACTGGATCCTCTAGAAGTTTAGACTGGAGCCTCTAGACGTTTAGACTGGATCCTCTAGAAGTTTAGACTGGAGCCTCTAGAAATTTAGACTGGAGCCTCTAGAAGTTTAGACTGGAGCCTCTAGACGTTTAGACTGGATCCTCTAGAAGTTTAGACTGGATCCTCTAGAAGTATAGACTGTATCCTCTAGAAGTATAGACTGTAGCCTCTAGAAGTCTAGAATGGAGTCTCTAGAAGTTTAGCCTGGAGCTTCTAGAAGTTTAGACTGAAGCCTAGAAAACATTAAAAAATACACCATTACCAGCGTACCACCAATCTATCTGCATGCTTTCTCATCAGTTTATCTTTGGTAGCCATATAATCATCCCGCTCAGCGCTCTACAGTCAGTGAATGCACTGCCTATGTAACTCTGTGTCTGCCTCTGTGTTGTTGGCAACGTGGTGACTGAGTAAGGACGGGTGTTGTACCTTATCAGCTTTTCTAATTACTTATCGGTCATGATCAATTAGGAGCGTTTTAAAGCTGCGGTGGTAACTCCAGGGTAAGGTTGTATAAATATACTGGAAGAGTTCAGCTGCCATCATGCCCGACAATTACATTGGTCTGTCACTATGGGGCTGCCATTAATCTCAACTTGTCATCCTTGTTTATGCTGCACATACTGGCTGCCCGCGTGTGTGGGAGGGGCTTGGGAGGAGCTGTGTGTGGGAGGGCCTTGGGAGGAGTTGTGTGTGGGAGGGCCTTGGGAGGAGCTGTGTGTGGGAGGGCCTTGGGAGGAGGCGTGTGTGTGGGAGGGGCTTGAGGGGAGCTGTGTGTGGGAGGGGCTTGAGAGGAGCTGTGTGTGGGAGGGGCTTGAGGGGAGCTGTGTGTGGGAGGGGCTTGAGGGGAGCTGTGTGTGGGAGGGCCTTGGGAGGAGGCGTGTGTGTGGGAGGGGCTTGAGAGAGGAGGTGTGTGTGTGTGTGTGGGAGGGCCTTGGGAGGAGGCGTGTGTGGGAGGGCTTGGGAGGAGGCGTGTGTGTGAGAGTGGTGATATGGGGGTTGTGTGTGAGGGGGGGGTAATGGGGCTGTGTGTGAGGGGGGGTGATGGGGATTGTGTGTGAGGGGTGTGTGATGGGGGTTGTGTGTGAGGGGGGTGTGATGGGGGTTGTGTGTGAGGGGGGTGTGATGGGGTTGTGTGTGATGGGGTGTGATGGGGGGTTGTGTGTGAGGGGGGTGTGATGGGGGTTGTGTGTGAGGGGGGTGTGATGGGGTTGTGTGTGATGGGGGTGTGATGGGGTTGTGTGTGAGGGGGGTGTGATGGGGGTTGTGTGTGATGGGGTGTGATGGGGGTTGTGTGTGAGGGGGGTGTGATGGGGGTTGTGTGTGAGGGGGTGTGATGGGGGTTGTGTGTGAGGGGGTGTGATGGGGGTGTGATGGAGGTGTGATGGGGTTGTGTGTGAGGGGGGTGATGGGGATTGTGTGTGAGGGGGGTGTGTTGGGGGTTGAGTGTGATGGGGGTTGTGGTGAGGGGGGTGTGATGGGGGTTGTGTGTGAGGGGGGTGTGATGGGGTTGTGTGTGAGGGGGGGTGATGGGGGCTGTGTGTGAGGGGGGGTGATGGGGATTGTGTGTGAGGGGGGTGTGATGGGGATTGTGTGTGATGGGGGGTGTGATGGGGTTGTGTGTGAGGGGGGTGTGATGGGGTTTGTGTGTGATGGGGGTTGTGATGGGGTTGAGTGTGATGGGGTGTGATGGGGGTTGTGATGGGGTTGTGTGTGATGGGGTGTGAATGGGGGTTGTGTGTGAGGGGGGTGTGATGGGGGTTGTGTGTGAGGGGGTGTGATGGGGGTGTGATGGGGGTGTGATGGGGATTGTGTGTGAGGGGGGTGTGATGGGGGTTTTGTGTGAGGGGGGGTGTGATGGGGGTGTGATGGGGGTTGTGTGTGAGGGGGGTGTGATGGGGATTGTGTGTGAGGGGGGTGTGATGGGGATTGTGTGTGAGGGGGGTGTGATGGGGGTTTTGTGTGAGGGGGGTGTGATGGGGGTGTGATGGGGGTTGTGTGTGAGGGGGGGTGTGATGGGGGTTGTGTGTGAGGGGGGTGTGATGGGGGTTGTGTGTGAGGGGGATGTGATGGGGGTTGTGTGTGAGGGGGATGTGATGGGGGTTGTGTGTGAGGGGGGTGTGTTGGGGGATTGTGTGTGTGAGGGGGGTGTGATGGGGGTTGTGTGTGAGGGGGTGTGATGGGGATTGTGTGTGAGGGGCGTGTGATGGGGGTTGAGTGTGAGGGGGGTGTGATGGGGGTTGTGTGTGAGGTGGGTGTTATGGGGGGTTGTGTGTGAGGGGGGTGTGATGGGGGTTGTGTGTGAGCGGGGTGTGATGGGGGTTGTGTGTGAGGGGGGTGTGATGGGGGTTGTGTGTGAGGTGGGTGTTATGGGGGTTGTGTGTGAGGGGGGTGTGATGGGGGTTGTGTGTGAGGGGGGTGTGATGGGGGTGTGATGGGGGTGTGATGGGGGTTGTGTGTGAGGGGTGTGTGATGGGGGTGTGATAGGGGTGTGATGGGGATTGTGTGTGAGGGGGGTGTGATGGGGGTTGTGTGTGAGGTGGAGGGGAGATTCTGGAAATCGTTTTAATGGTAACTGTCCCTACGTTGAGGTCGTTGGCACCCTTACTGTATGACATCATGCATCCAGAGTATTTCTCTAAATTGCTTGGAGATGTAAAGATCTCCACAAAATGACTTCTATAATCATGTGGTAATTTAACCATTAACTCCATGTGGAAAAAATCCCTTTTTGGATCCAACTTCCTTTGGAATGATTCTGGGTATTATTCTGGTATGTTTATAACGGAGGCTATTACCCTGTCATGTTAGGTGGACTGGTAGAGCTTCAATGTAACGTTTCAAAAGGTTACCAGACCACTTTTTATTTAGCCATGGAGTTCCTTCAGAGGTAAAGAAAGGTTTGTGTGTTTGGACACGATGGCACCTTTACATCTCCCACACTGCCCTCCCCCCTTGGTGTGACCCCCCCAGCAGGACAGGGGCATTAGTCAGTCCCCCCACTGCCTCCTCTCCTCCACTCCAGGGCTGAAGCATTATAATAGAAACCTTTTGTTTCTGTGTGACTGTGTTTGACTGGAGACGAACAAAAGGCTGTCTGTCTGCGTGCAGTCGGGTGCTGTTGGGCCTTGGTTCATATTTACATGTCATTATTAACATGCACACACACGCATATTCAAACGCATGCGTTTGTGTTATCAACCCATAATGTTTCTGTTCCTCTGTAACAGTGACAGCATTTAACACATTAAAACTCCTAAGATTCATGTCAAACCAGTGTTGTGACTCTTCTGTTTCTCATTTTTCTTCTTCTGACAATTGAACTTCTGCCAAAAACTGTCCAGACATGCAGATGATCTGAGAGACAATATGTAAATGGTGGGATGTTTCTCTCCTCACCAGACTGTCCTGTCAGACGTCAAGACATGGAACTTTCATTAACCTACTGCTGTCTCCCACACACACACACAGCGAGTGAAGGTATGTGTGGTCGAGTGTGTGTCTGTGTGTGTTTGTCTGTACGTTTGTGTGTCTAAGTGTGTGTGTGTGTGCTGTCATCCCTATATGTCTACAGACTCACGGTGGGCAGCAGGATATAGCTGCAGGGTACAGCTGCAGGGTGGTAATTGGAGGACCCAACCCATGGGGTGATTAAAATGCATTTATTTCCCCCTACTGTCACATCTGCATAGAAATGGGACGACCCTGGAACTGTTAGGTTACTGTCTGAGGACTGAGGACGACCCTGTAGCTGTTAGGTTACTGTCTGAGGACTGAGGACTATCATGGAGCTGTTAGGTTACTGTCTGAGGACTGAGGACGACCCTGTAGCTGTTCGGTTACTGTCTGAGGACTGAGGATGACCCTGTAGCTTTTAGGTTACTGTCTGAGGACTGAGGACTATCATGGAGCTGTTAGGTTACTGTCTGAGGACTGAGGACGACCCTGGAGCTGTTAGGTTACTGTCTGAGGACTGAGGACGACCCTGTAGCTGTTAGGTTACTGTCTGAGGACTGAGGACTACCCTGTAGCTGTTAGGTTACTGTCTGAGGACTGAGGACGACCCTGGAGCTGTTAGGTTACTGTCTGAGGACTGAGGATGACCCTGTAGCTGTTAGGTTACTGTCTGAGGACTGAGGACGATCCTGTAGCTGTTAGGTTACTGTCTGAGGACTGAGGACTATCATGGAGCTGTTAGGTTACTGTCTGAGGACTGAGGACTATTATGGAGCTGTTAGGTTACTGTCTGAGGACTGAGGACGACCCTGTAGCTGTTAGGTTACTGTTTGAGGACTGAGGACTGAGGACTATCATGGAGCTGTTAGGTTACTGTCTGAGGACTGAGGACTATCATGGAGCTATTAGGTTACTGTCGGTGGACTGAGGACTATCATGGAGCTGTTAGGTTACTGTCTGAGGACTGAGGACTACCATGGAGCTTTTAGGTTACTGTCTGAGGACTGAGGACTATTATGGAGGTGTTAGGTTACTGTCTGAGGACTGAGGACGACCCTGTAGCTGTTAGGTTACTGTTTGAGGACTGAGGACTATCATGGAGCTGTTAGGTTACTGTCTGAGGACTGAGGACTATCATTGAGCTATTAGGTTACTGTCTGAGGACTGAGGACTATCATGGAGCTGTAAGGTTACTGTCTGAGGACTGAGGACTATCATTGAGCTATTAGGTTACTGTCTGAGGACTGAGGACTATCATGGAGCTGTTAGGTTACTGTCTGAGGACTGAGGACTATCATGGAGCTGTTAGGTTACTGTCTGAGGACTGAGGACTATCATGGAGCTGTTAGGTTACTGTCTGTGGACTGAGGACGACCCTAGAGCTGTTAGGTTACTGTCTGAGGACTGAGGACGACCCTGTAGCTGTTCGGTTACTGTCTGAGGACTGAGGATGACCCTGTAGCTTTTAGGTTACTGTCTGAGGACTGAGGACTATCATGGAGCTGTTAGGTTACTGTCTGAGGACTGAGGACGACCCTGGAGCTGTTAGGTTACTGTCTGAGGACTGAGGACGGCCCTGTAGCTGTTAGGTTACTGTCTGAGGACTGAGGACTACCCTGAAGCTGTTAGGTTACTGTCTGAGGACTGAGGACGACCCTGGAGCTGTTAGGTTACTGTCTGAGGACTGAGGATGACCCTGGAGCTGTTAGGTTACTGTCTGAGGACTGAGGACGATCCTGTAGCTATTAGGTTACTGTCTGAGGACTGAGGACTATCATGGAGCTGTTAGGTTACTGTCTGAGGACTGAGGACTATTATGGAGCTGTTGGGTTACTGTCTGAGGACTGAGGACGACCCTGTAGCTGTTAGGTTACTGTTTGAATACTGAGGACTGAGGACTATCATGGAGCTGTTAGGTTACTGTCTGAGGACTGAGGACTATCATGGAGCTATTAGGTTACTGTCGGTGCACTGAGGACTATCATGGAGCTGTTAGGTTACTGTCTGAGGACTGAGGACTACCATGGAGCTGTTAGGTTACTGTCTGAGGACTGAGGACGACCCTGTAGCTGTTAGGTTACTGTCTGAGGACTGAGGACGACCCTGTAGCTGTTAGGTTACTGTTTGAGGACTGAGGACTGAGGACTATCATGGAGCTGTTAGGTTACTGTCTGATGACTGAGGACTATCATGGAGCTATTAGGTTACTGTCGGTGGACTGAGGACTATCATGGAGCTGTTAGGTTACTGTCTGAGGACTGAGGACTACCATGGAGCTGTTAGGTGACTGTCTGAGGACTGAGGACTATTATGGAGGTGTTAGGTTACTGTCTGAGGACTGAGGACGACCCTGTAGCTGTTAGGTTACTGTTTGAGGACTGAGGACTATCATGGAGCTATTAGGTTACTGTCTGAGGACTGAGGACTATCATGGAGCTGTTAGGTTACTGTCTGAGGACTGAGGACTATTATGGAGCTGTTGGGTTACTGTCTGAGGACTGAGGACGACCCTGTAGCTGTTAGGTTACTGTTTGAATACTGAGGACTGAGGACTATCATGGAGCTGTTAGGTTACTGTCTGAGGACTGAGGACTATCATGGAGCTATTAGGTTACTGTCGGTGCACTGAGGACTATCATGGAGCTGTTAGGTTACTGTCTGAGGACTGAGGACTACCATGGAGCTGTTAGGTTACTGTCTGAGGACTGAGGACGACCCTGTAGCTGTTAGGTTACTGTCTGAGGACTGAGGACGACCCTGTAGCTGTTAGGTTACTGTTTGAGGACTGAGGACTGAGGACTATCATGGAGCTGTTAGGTTACTGTCTGATGACTGAGGACTATCATGGAGCTATTAGGTTACTGTCGGTGGACTGAGGACTATCATGGAGCTGTTAGGTTACTGTCTGAGGACTGAGGACTACCATGGAGCTGTTAGGTGACTGTCTGAGGACTGAGGACTATTATGGAGGTGTTAGGTTACTGTCTGAGGACTGAGGACGACCCTGTAGCTGTTAGGTTACTGTTTGAGGACTGAGGACTATCATGGAGCTGTTAGGTTACTGTCTGAGGACTGAGGACTATCATGGAGCTGATAGGTTACTGTCTGAGGACTGAGGACTATCATGGAGCTATTAGGTTACTGTCTGAGGACTGAGGACTATCATGGAGCTGTTACTGTCTATGGGGTTTGGGGGGCTGGATGGCGTCAGTTCAGAGGTTACATGTAATGGCCTGGAGCAGAAACCATACACGTCACTTTCACTGTTCTCCTTTGGAGAAACAAGAGAGAAGAAGGAGTTGGAGAGAGAGAGAGAGAGAGAGAGAGAGAGAGAGAGAGAGAGAGAGAGAGAGACTGGGTCTATGGTCTCCAAGTCTGCTCTGGTCTTTGTCTCCGAGTGTCTGTGGTCTCCATTATCTACATGGTAAAGTCCCACGAAGTCTAGCGTGACCCTTAACCTTTGGCTTTCACTTATCTGGGCTATGATCAGAGAGAGAGAGGAGAGAGTTAGATGTAATGTTAATGTCTTATTGAGAGGCTTAAGCAGTCAACAGGACATTACACATTTTCAACTGTAAAATTAGGACAAAAATAACATGTATAAAATACAGTTTATATATATATTTTTTTTTAATGGCAAGTGAAAAAATATGTAAAATATATAATTATACTATATTTACTGAAGCAATTTAAAATGTGGTACGTGTGTGGGTTTGCATGTGTGTGCACGTGCGTGTGTGTGTGTGTGTGTGTGTTTGTGTGTCCATGCTTATATAATAGTGTGGTTTGCTCATGACCGTTATGAGGAAACAGTCGCTCAATGAGCAGGAAGTTGAATGAAAAATGTTAATTTTATGAAATATGGTTTTATAACATAAAGACAGGTTCAGCTTCCTCTGTAAGTGACACTAGGCTCCAAGCATCTCAGAATGAATTTCACCTCTTAAATGAACTGATAGAAACCAGTGTTAAACAACACAGCCTACAGTACATTCTAGACATCGTGGAGCATTCGTAGAGCCTTTCCTATTTTACACATCAGGGTTGGGGTCAATTCCATTTCAATTCCAGTCAATTCAGAAAGTCAACCAAATTCCACATTTTCCTTAGTGAAAAACATTGAGGAGTAATAGATTAGAATTAGAATGTCTGGGTACTTCCTGGGTTGACTGGAATTGAAATGGAACTGACTCCAACTCTGTTACACATATTCCTCCTCAGATATTCCAGAAATGTCTGGAACTTCCAACAAACTATGGGGACAACATTGAACACATTTTGTGGTGAATATTGTGTATTTTCTAAATGGCTTTAGTGACTGAAACGACACCCCTGATAGGTAGAATGACATTCAGCAGTTCAGCAGGAAAAGGTTCATGAAAGTTGTAATGAAGGTTAAACTGAAGATTTTAATGAAGATTTTAATGAAGGTTGTAATGAAGGTTTTAATGAAGGTTGTAACAAAGGTTTTAATGAAGGTTGTAATGAAGGTTTTGATGAAGGTTGTGATGAAAGTTGTAATGAAGGTTGTAATGAAGGTTTTAATGAAGGTTGTAATTAAGGTTTTAATGAAGGTTGTAATGAAGGTTTTAATGAAGGTTTTAATGAAGGTTGTAACGAAGGTTTTAATGAAGGTTGTAATGAAGGTTGTAATGAAGGTTGTAATGAAGGTTTTAATTAAGGTTTAATGAAGGTTGTAATGAAGGTTGTAATGAAGGTTTTAATGAAGGTTGTAATGAAGGTTGTAATGAAGGTTTTAATGAAGGTTGTAATGAAGGTTTTAATTATGGTTTTAATGAAGGTTTTAATGAAGGTTGTAATGAAGGTTTTAATGAAGGTTGTAATGAAGGTTGTAAATAAGGTTTTAATGAAGGTTTGTAATGAAGGTTTTAATGAAGGTTTTAATGAAGGTTTTAATGAAGGTTGTAAATAAAAAGTCTCTATTGATTCTATTCCACTGCAGAAAACACGCGGCAGGGTGTCCGTGATCAGCTGAGCTACACTTACAGGTGTGGAGCCTCCTGCATAATGTTACATTCACAATGACTTACTATCTTACTCTTTCTCTCATTCTCTATTTCTCTCTTCTTCTCTTTCTCTCTTTCTCTCTCTCAGTTTTTCCCTTTCTCTCTCCCTCTCCCCTCCCTCTCTCTCCCTCTTTCCCTCTCCCTCTCCCCTCCCTCTCTTTCCCTCTCTCTATCTCTCTCTCTCTCCCTCTCCCCTCCTCTCCCTCTTTCTCTTTCTCTCTCTCCTCCCTCTCTCTCCCTCTTTCCCTCTCCCTCTCCCCTCCCTCTCTTTCCCTCTCCCCTCCCTCTCTTTCCCTCTCTCTATCTCTCTCTCTCTCCCTCTCCCCTCCCTCTCCCTCTTTCTCTTTCTCTCTCCCCTCCCTCTCTCTCCCTCTTTCCCTCTCTCCAGCACCTTTCCTCTCTCTCTCCCTCTCCCCTCCCTCCCTCTCTTTCCCTCTCTCTATCTCTCTCTCTCCCTCTCCCCTCCCTCTCTCTCCCTCTTTCTCTCTCCCTCTCCCCTCCCTCTCTCTCCCTCTCCCCTCCCTCTCCCTCTTTCTCTTTCTCTCTCCCCTCCCTCTCTCTCCCTCTTTCCCTCTCTCCAGCACCTTTCCTCTCCCCTCTTTTCTATTTCCACCTGCAGTCAATACTGAAGTGGCGACCTTGCTAATTGTGTCAATAGATTTAACACTCTGAGCACCGAAAACAGTGTGACTTACTGACAAAGCTAAAATAGCCTGTTCTGTGTGAAAACAATACTTGACAGTACCTGACATGGCTGCGACTGTAAAATCCGATAAGAGCACTAAATAATCTCCTTGCAATAAAATTGTGGGAAAAAAAGTTTTTTTAATTATGGGGGGAAAGGGTCCTAGTTGTAGAAGTTTGACTTTCTGTCAAGGACTTGACAACACCAATACAATATGTTTAATGACAAAATAAAACCTGGCTGAGACGTTCGTCGTTAGGAGACCAAGGCGCAGCGTGAGTTGGGTTCATCATATTTATTTAGAAATGAGAACCAACAAAAACAATAAACAATACAACGAACGAAAAGCTAGGCGTGCAAACACATGCAACACCAAGACAAGATCCCACAACTGACTGTGGGGAAAAAGGGCTGCCTAAGTATGATTCCCAATCAGAGACAACGAATGACAGCTGCCTCTGATTGGAAACCATACTCAGCCAATCAAAGAAAAAACAACATAGACATACAACACATATAATGCCCACCCCATGTCACACCCTGACCTAACCAAACAGAGAAAAACGTCTCTCTGAGGTCAGGGCGTGACACTGGCCTTGGCTTTGAATGAGAATGTGTGTAATTGTGTATAATGTGAATGAGTAGCTATTTACCCAGAATATGTGTGATCTTTATGTGGTAAGCGCTGTTTGAACCATTACCTCATCATCAACGTTCCTGACCTCAGTAGATCTAGTGTTGGATCCACAGAGCTGCAGCAAGGTTACACACACACACACACACACACACACACACACACACACACACACACACACACACACACACACACACACACACACACACACACACACACACACACACACACACACACACACACACACACAAAGCTACATCGCTGTGTGGCAGGTAGAGCTGAGTTAAGCTGAAATCAGCGTTAATGTTCAGGTTGTTGAGAGAACAATCAGGTTCCATGTGAAAATGGGAGGATTATGACGTCAGGTCACTCAGCCATCTCCAGTCTGAATGTCAGACTTCAGGTCTTTCTAAATGGTCTGTTTGACTGACCTTGAGTGTGAGCACCTGACCTTTCCATTCACTTGAATTCATTGGACAGTACTACACCACTACAACAACTAAGACAATCAACGTTTCACCCAATAGGGCCATGCACCTCTTAACCAGGTCTTAAAACAGTTTCTCTAACAACTTGTCGTAAATTATTGTGTTCTGGCAATGTATTGGTTTCTTTCCAGAAGAGGAGCAGTTGCAATATCCCAATGCAATTAGTTGGAGAAAATAATGAATTTATGAAATTGCAAAACAAAAATGACTAAACAATTTAAAACTCAATAAAAAATCGTAACTGTAAAGAATGAATGTTAATGTTGTGATGTCACGTAAAGAGAAACAAACAAGACACAATGGAAACATCTGTCTAGAGGAAAATAACAATACCTACGTTTCTAAACATTGTGTACAATTTTTAAGATAGAAAATGACACACAACAAATCAATAAAATACATCAATCACAAGGCCAGTGTCAACACTTGTTCCAGACGCGACAGATGGCCAAACATCCTTTCAGGGAGAATCTTCATCAGTTGAGGATCTTTCCACTCCTCACATTCTTCTCATTGTTTCATTCTGCCCCGCATTTTCCTTGAGAAAAACACAATCAATAATTGGAAGGTTCAACGTTTTACGATTTACGAGAGGAATCCAAGTCTGATTAAAGACTAATATTTACTCAGAAATAATTGAAAGATGATAAAATGGAATAGTATGAAAACAAAGTTGTGTGTTTTAAAAAGTCTGCTGAAAATGGAACACTTGTCATTTTGTCTCTCAACACCTGTGCAAATTACAATATTTTTAACTGTCATCTTACTTTTAAAACACTGCCATTTAAAATGTGTTTTTTTACTTCTTTATGTATAAAAAGTAGAATATCATACTGACACTTTGAAATTCAGTTGCACAAGTAAAACGCAATTAAATATGATGCCCTCTGTAATTATTGGGACAGTTGACACATTTTTGGTTGTTTTGGCTCTGTAGTCCAGCACTTTGGATTTAAAATGAGGTTAAAGTTCAGACTGTCAGCTTTAATTTGAGGGTATTTCCATCCATATCGGGTGAACAGCTTAGAAATTACAGCACTTTTTGTACACAGTCCCTCCCTTTTAGGGGACCAAAAGTATTGGGACAAATTCACTTAAACTATATGTCTATTAAAGTAGTCAAAAGTTTAGTATTTGGTCCATATTCCTGGCATGCAATGATTACATGAAGCTTGTGACTCTGCAAACTTGTCGGATGTATGTGCTGTTTGTTTTGGTTGCGTTTATTTATTTTGTGCCCAATAGAAATGAGCGGTAAATAATGCATTGAGTCATTTTGGAGTCACTTTTATTGTAAATAAGAATATCATGTTTTAAAACACTTCTACATTAATGTTGATACTACCATGGTTACAGACAGTTCTGAATGAATCATGAATAAAAATGAGTGAGAAAGTTACAGATGCACAAATACCATACCCCCCCCTCCAAAAAAACGAAAACTGCTAACCTGTTATTGTAAATGTGAAAACTGCTAACCTGTTATTGTAAATGTGAAAACTGCTAACCTGTTATTGTAAATGTGAAAACTGCTAACCTGTTATTGTAAATGTGAAAACTGCTAGCCTGTTATTGTAAATGTGAAAACTGCTAACCTGTTATTGTAAATGTGAAAACTGCTAACCTGTTATTGTAAATGTGAAAACTGCTAACCTGTTATTGTAAATGTGAAAACTGCTAACCTGTTATTGTAAATGTGAAAACTGCTAACCTGTTATTGTAAATGTGAAAACTGCTAACCTGTTATTGTAAATGTGAAAACTGCTAACCTGTTATTGTAAATGTGAAAACTGCTAACCTGTTATTGTAAATGTGAAAACTGCTAGCCTGTTATTGTAAATGTGAAAACTGCTAACCTGTTATTGTAAATGTGAAAACTGCTAACCTGTTATTGTAAATGTGAAAACTGCTAGCCTGTTATTGTAAATGTGAAAACTGCTAACCTGTTATTGTAAATGTGAAAACTGCTAACCTGTTATTGTAAATGTGAAAATTGCTAACCTGTTATTGTAAATGTGAAAACTGCTAACCTGTTATTGTAAATGTGAGAGGTTAGCATGTCTTGGATAAACGTCTAATTCAGCAGTGAAACTGAGATCTTGTTGTCCCTCTCTTGGACTGGGTGATGGAGGCGCGAGGAAGAGGAAGAGGAACTGTCTCTGTAATTTACAATCACACACACACACACACACACACACACACACACACACACACACACACACACACACACACACACACACACACACACACACACTCTCTGGCCAAACACACACACACACACACACAAACCTCACAGACCAGAAATCAACAGTGGTTGAACAGTTGAACGGTGAGTTTGGTTATTTCCAGTTATATTACATTTATTCGATTTAAATGTGTCGCCACCACTAATAGTATCCAGAATAGCATTAGGCCTAGCTCTCTATGCTAACATCTATGCTAACATATGCTAACACCTAACAGTCTAACTCCACATATAGCTTTAGCAAATTGCTAATGATGCTACTGGTAGCGCCAGAGATAACTCACCATAGAGCTTTCCCACTAACTTTAACTTATTGCTAACGTTGTTTCTAGTAGCGGCAGGGCTAACTCAGCATAGAGTGTTAGCATATTGCTAACGATGTTACTAGTAGCGGCAGGGCTAACTCAGCATAGAGATAGCATATTACTAAAGTTGTTTTTAGTAGCACCATGGCTAACGCACCATAGAGTGTTAGCTTATTGCTAATGATGTCACCGGTAGCGCCAAGGCTACGAGAGAGAAAGCGAGAGAGAGAGAGAGAGAGAGAGAGAGAGAGAGAGAGAGAGAGAGAGAGAGAGAGAGAGAGATTACACAGATACACAAAGAATTCGAAAACAAACCCAATTTTGATAAACTCCCATATCTACTGCGTGAAAAACCAGTGTGCCATCACAGCAGCAAGATGTGTGACCTGTTGAACAGGAAAAGTGCAACCAGTGAAGAACAAACACTATTGTACATACAACCCATATTTATGTTTATTTATTTTCCCTTTTGTACTTTAACTATTTGCACATCGTTACAACACTGTATATATACATAATATTACTTTTGAAATGTCTTTATTCTTTTGGAACTTCTGTGAGTGTAATGTTTACCATAAACTTTTATTGTTTATTTCACTTTTGTTTATAATTTATATCACTTGCCTTGGCAATGTTAACATACGTTTCCCATGCCAAGAAAGCCCTTTGAATTGAAATTAAATTTAGAGAGAGAGAGAAAGAGAGAGAAAGAGAGAGAGAGGGAGAGAGAGAGAAAGAGAGAGAGAGAGAGAGAGGGAGGGAGAGAGGGGAAGAGA
>NW_021822233.1:29873-104467 GCF_901001165.1 Salmo trutta
AGAGAGAGAGAGAGAGAGAGAGAGAGAGAGGGAGAGAGAGACAGAGAGAGAGAGAGGAGAGAGAGAGAGCGATGAGAGCTGACGAGAGCGAGAGAGAGAGAGAGAGAGAGTGAGAGCGAGGAGAAACGTACACCCATTCTAAAAAGAAGGAAAAGGATTTCCATTACTGTTCAAACATGGAACAAGTATTTCAGATCTCATTAAAGACCATGGTGGTTATTGTCAATCAGCAACATCTAAAGACAAAATACAGTACAACACCAAGCAACCACATAAACATACCAACATGTTAAATCATTATACACATGAACTGTACAGTAGCTGTACAAAGATCATCAATCTTTAACCACTTGATTATGGAACATAGAATTACGTATAATTACCCCAGACTATTCAACAGAGTAAACATTGTATTTAAATAATGTGTTAATCAATCATTTGTGGGTGATGATTTTGGGGGTGTGGATGGGTCCTATAAGGAGTGTTTATTGGCTCATTAACTGGTCAGTATGGCTATCTCAGTATCCTCTTAACGATGATGAGGAGGAAGGCAGTCAGTCCATTCAGCTGGAATTATCTTTTCTTTCTGACCCACAGGCTAACCTCAGGTCAATAACAACGTCCTCGTAAACACTTGGCAGAGTACAATCTGACCACAACAACAACAAAAGCTACAACAGCAACAGCAGCAACCACAACAACAGCAACACAACAACAACAACAACAACAACAACAACAACAACACAGCAACAACAACAGCAAAAGCAGCAACAGCAACAACAGCAACAACAGCAACACAGCAACAACAACAGCAACAGCAACAACAGCAACAACAGCAACAACAACAACAGCAACAACAACAGCAACAACAACAACAACAGCAACAACAACAACAACAGCAGCAACAACAACAACAACAACAACAACAGCAACAACAACAACAGCAACAACAGCAACAACAACAACAGCAACAACAACAACAACAACAACAGCAACAACAGCAACAACAACAACAACAACAACAACAACAACAGCAGCAACAACAGCAACAACAGCAACAACAGCAGCAACAACAACAGCAACAACAACAACAGCAACAACAACAGCAACAACAACAACAGCAATAACAGAGGTTCATAAGTATCCATCTTTAGGATCAAACTCCTTGAGTTGGCACACTCTACTTCAAAAGTATCACCTTGGTCTCAATTCCTGTCACGTTTATTGTCTTGAAAAGTTATTATACCGAGGCACTATTTAAACATCTTCTAATGAGGCTGTGATGTCATACATTCCATGGGGAAAGCTGAATATGGATTGACTTAATAAAAGCTGTTGAGATGTTGGCATAACTACATAATGTTTTTCTTTTCTAAACTAAATGTATGTGTGTAAATACGAAATTATACTTGTTTGTAAAGAGCTCATGGCAACAGCCCTTACTGCTATGTGGACCTTTAGCCAAGCCAGTCAGCATCACACAATAAACACTGTAAGAAAGCACTGCAGGCTTCACATGGTGATGCATTGTAATGGCTTGGTGTTGAGCCTGGCCCAGCACAATAACACACACACACACACACGAGTGGACACGCGGACACACACACATACACACACGCAAACACACAGACACAAAGAAACACAGACATGCACGCGCATAAGCACACACACACACACACACACAGTGCACTAGGCGCTACCTAGGCAGCGACTGGGCTTTAGCTATAAATATAAACAAAGTGCAGATTGCCAGGCAGTCTCTCTCCCTCTCTCTCTCTCTCAGTGATTGGGGCTTGAGGAGAAAGTGGACGGGGATATCAGTGGTCACTAAATCATTGTGTAATCAGCTCTCTATACAGACTCATCCATGCATGCTGAGCACCCCATTCTGGAAGAGACTCGGGGACCGGGAGGATGACAGAATGCTCTGCCTGACCCCATCTGTACCCCATCTGTACCCCATCTCGTTCTGCATTATCCCCAACCCATAAAAGTCCCATGCAGCACAAAAGACTTAATGATTCCCTTTGTTTTGTTATGTGGGGGGGTCGGGGGGAGGGGGAAGGGGGGTTGAACGGGACCAAAAGCAAATGACAACAACAAATCTATCAAAGTTAGCAGCAGTGAGCACCTCAGCAGTTTTCTCTGCAGCCAGCCAGACAGTCAGCCCACCAGCCCACCAGCCAGCCAGTCCACCAGAGGCCTGAGATGCACATATTGCGGGGCCGGCCCCCTGAGCAGCAGGCGCAGGGCCCAGGGACTACAGGGACTGAGACAGCCCTCTCCCTGGCCAGAGAGGGACTTGATGAATGACTGGAGCAACTTCTCTGTCACACCGGGCAGGGGAGGAGTCACTCGGACACACACACACACACACACACACACACACGAACACACACACACAGGCACACACAGACACAAATGCACGCACACGTACAGACACACACACAGACACACGCGTACACACACACACAGGCACACACAGACACAAATGCACGCACACGTACAGACCCACACACAGACACACGTACAGACACACACACAGACACACGCGTACACACACAAACTAAGCTACATCATCCTAATGGCATTATTATTTCCATGCTTGTTGTGGAATACAGTGTGGAGTGATTGGCGTCACGCTGTGTGCTAGGTTAATTGGAATCCTGAACTGGAAAACGGCAGGGGAACAGTCCAAATATCCCTCGCTCGTCGGAGTCTTCCCACAGCCCAGAGAGAGAATCCTCATACGTATGTCCTAGACCCAGGTGTCTATGTATCTATGTATCATATGTCCTAGACCCAGGTGTCTATGTATCTATGTATCATATGTCCTAGACCCAGGTGTCTATGTATCTATGTATCATATGTCCTAGACCCAGGTGTCTATGTATCTATGTATCTATGTATCACATGTCCTAGACCCAGGTGTCTATGTATCTATGTATCACATGTCCTAGACCCAGGCATCTATGTATAATATGTCCTAGACCCAGGTGTCTATGTATCTATATATCATATATCCTTGACCCAGGTGTCTATGTATCTATTTATCACATGTCCTAGACCCAGGCATCTATGTATCATATGTCCTAGACCCAGGTGTCTATGTATCTATGTAACATATGTATCTATGTAACATGTCCTAGACCCAGGTGTCTATGTATCTATGTAACATATGTATCTATGTAACATGTCCTAGACCCAGGTGTCTATGTGTATAATCAGTTGAAGTCGGAAGTTTACATACACTTAGGTTGGAGTCATTAAAACTCATTTTTCAACCACTCCACTAATTTCTTGTTAACAAACTATAGTTTTGGCAAGTCGGTTAGGACATCTATTTTGTGCATGGCAAAATACATTTTTCTAACAATTGTTTACAGACAGATTATTTCACTTATAATTCACTGTATCACAATTCCAGTAGGTCAGAAGTTTACATACACTAAGTTGACTGTGCCTTTAAACCGCTTGGAAAATTCCAGAAAATTATGTCATGGCTTTAGAAGCTTCTGATAGGCTAACTGACATCATTTGAATCAATTGGAGGTGTACCTGTGGATGTATTTCATGGCCTACCTTCAAACTCAGTGCCTCTTTGCTTGACATCATGGGAAAATCAAAAGAAATCAGCCAAGACATCAGAAAAAAAAGACCTCCACAAGTCTGGTTCATAGCAATTTCCAAATGCCTGAAGGTACCACGTTCATCTGTACAACAATAGTACGCAAGTAAAAACAGCATGGGACCACGCAGCCGTCATACCACTCAGGAAGGAGATGCGTTCTGTCTCCTAGAGATGAACGTACTTTGTGCGAAAAGTGCAAATCAATCCCAGAACAACAACAAAGGACCTTGTGAAGATGCTTGAGGAAATAGGTACAAAAGTATCTATATCCACAGTAAATCGAGTCCTATATTGACATAACCTGAAAGGCCGCTCAGCAAGGAAGAAGCCACTGCTCCAAACCGCCATAAAAAAGCCAAACTACGGTTTGCGACTGCACATGGGGACAAAGATCGTACTTTTTGGAGGAATGTCCTCTGGTCTGATGAAACAAAAATAGAACTGTTTGGACATAATGATCATCATTAAGTTTGGAGGGAAAAGGGGGATGCTTGCAAGCCGAAGAACACCATCCCAACCGTGATGCAAGGAGGTGGCAACGTCATGTTGTGGGGGTGCTTTGCTGCAGGAGGGACTGGTGCACTTCACAAACTAGATGGCATCATGAAGAGGGAAAATTGTGTGGATATATTGAAGGAACATATCAAGACATAAGTCAGGAAGTTAAAGCTCGATCACAAGTGGGTCTTCCAAATGGACAATGACCCCAAGCATACTTCCAAAGTTGTGGCAAAATGGCTTAAGGACAACAAAGTCAAGGTTTTGGAGTGGCCACGACAAAGCCCTGACCTCAATCCTGTAGAAAATTTGTGGGCAAAACTGAAAAAGGGTGTGCGAGCAAGGAGGCACCAAACCTGACTCAGTTACACCAGCTCTGTCAGAAAGAATGGGCCAAAATTCATCCAACTTATTGTGGGAAGCTTGTGGAAGGCTACCCGAAACGTTTGAACCAAGTTAAACAATTTAAAGGCAACGCTGCCAAATCCTAAATTGAGTGTATGTAAACTTCTGACCCACTAGGAATGTGATGCAAGAAATAAAAGCTGATATAAATCATTCTCTCTACTATTATTCTGACATTTCAAATTCTTAAAATAAAGTGGTGATCCTAACTGACCTAAGACAGGGAATTTTTACTAGTATTAAATGTCAGGAATTGTGAAAAACAGAGTTTAAATGTATTTGGCTAAGGTGTATGTTCACTTCTGACTTCAACTGCATATCATATGTCCTAGACCCAGGAATCTATAAGTCCTAGACCCAGGCATCTATGTATCATATGTCCTAGACTCAGTTATCAATGTATCATGTGTCCTAGACTCAGTTATCAATGTATCATGTGACCTAGACTCAGTTATCAATGTATAATATGTCCTAGACCCAGGTGTCTATGTATCATATGTCCGAGACCCAGGTATCTACATATAATAAGTCCTAGACCCAGGTATCTATGTATCTATGTATCATATGTCCAAGACCCAGCAATCTATGTATCATATGTCCTAAACCCAGGCATCTATGTTCCATGTGTCCTAAACCCAGCCATCTATGTATCATGTGTCCTATACCCAGGTATCTATGTATCATATGAACTAGACTCAGGTATCCAGGTAACTATGTATCATATGTTGTAGATGCAGGTATCAATGTACATATGCATCACATGTCCATGACAAATATATATGTGTATCATATGCTGTAAACCCAGGTATCTATGTGTCATATGTCCTAGACCCAGCTATCTATGTATCTATGTAACGTATGTCCTAGACCCAGGTATCTATGTGTAATATGTCTTAGACCCAGGTGCCTATGTATCTATGTAACATTTGTTCTAGACCCAGGTATATATGTATGTATGTATAATATGTCCTACACCCAGGTATATATGCATCTATATATAATATGTCCAACACCCAGGTATCTATGCATCTATATATAGTATGTCCAACACCCAGGCATCTATGTATCATATGTCCTTGACCCAGGTATCTACGTATCATATGTCCTTGACCCAACTATCTATGTATTGTATGTCCTAGACCTAGGTATCTATACTTCACATGTCCTAGACCCAGGTGTCTATGCATCGATATATCATATGTCCCAGACCCAGGTATCTATATATAGTATGTCCTAGACCCAGCTATCTATGTATCATATGTCCTAGACCCAGATATCTATGTATCATATGTCCTAGACCCAGCTATCTGTGTATCATATGTCCTAGACCCAGGTATCTATATATCATGTGTCCTACACCCAGGTATCTATGTATCTATACATCATATGTCCTAGACCCATGTATCTATACATCATATGTCCCAGACCCAGGTATCTATGTATCATATGTCCTAGACCCAGGTATCTATATATCATATGTCCTAGACCCTGGTATCTATATATCATATGTACTAGACCCAGGTATCTATATATCATATGTCCTAGACCCAGGTATCTATATATCATATGTACTAGACCCTGGTATCTATATATCATATGTCCTAGACCCTGGTATCTATATATCATATGTCCTAGACCCAGGTATCTATGTATCTATGTATCATATGTCCTAGACCCAGGTATCTATATATCATATGTCCTAAACCCAGGTATCTATATATCATATGTACTAGACCCAGGTATCTATATATCATATGTCCTAGACCCAGGTATCTATATATCATATGTACTAGACCCAGGTATCTATATATCATATGTCCTAGACCCAGGTATCTATATATCATATGTCCTAGACCCTGGTATCTATGTATCATATGTACTAGACCCAGGTATATATATATCATGTGTCCTAGACCCAGGTATCTATATATCATATGTACTAGACCCAGGTATATATATATCATGTGTCCTAGACCCAGGTATATATATATCATATGTACTAAACCCAGGTATATATATATATCATGTGTCCTAGACCCAGGTATCTATATATCATGTGTCCTAGACCCAGGTATCTATATATCATGTGTCCTAGACCCAGGTATCTATATATCACGTGTCCTAGACCCAGGTATCTATATATCATATGTACTAGACCCAGGTATCTATATATCATGTGTCCTAAACCCAGGTATCTATATATCATATGTACTAAACCCAGGTATCTATATATCATGTGTCCTAAACCCAGGTATCTATATATCATATGTACTAAACCCAGGTATCTATATATCATATGTACTAAACCCAGGTATCTATATATCATATGTACTAAACCCAGGTATCTATGTATTGATTAGGATCTTTATGGCACCTTACATGCAACGTTAACAGTGTTGACATACAGTACAGTTTTCACAGTTACTTTGTACTAATGATTCCTTGGGAGTAGCTGTATAAATGACAGTGATTGTAATTCCCTAATCTATCCATAAAAATAGTAATGATTACCCATTATAAAGATCCATAGCACCAGTACTCAATGGAAATCATTGAAGACGATCGCAGTTAATATTCATAATAAAAGTACAATGAGGTTAAATAAAGGCATGAACTCATACAATATAATACAATACAACATAATATAATAATATAGAATAAAATAATATAACATTGAATAGAATAACTTTATTTTTCAGACACTATCTGTTAAAAGTGGTGGTGTGATGTTTCATAGTGTCTAGGGGTCCAGTCAATGCCTATAGAGGTTCTAGGGGCCATAGTCTCTAGGGGTCCAGTCAATGCCTATAGAGGTTCTAGGGGCCATAGTCTCTAGGGGTCCAGTCAATGGCTATAGAGGTTCTAGGGGCCATAGTCTCTAGGGGTCCAGTCAATGCCTATAGAGGTTCTAGGGGCCATAGTCTCTAGGGGTCCAGTCAATGGCTATAGAGGTTCTAGAGGCCATAGTCTCTAGGGGTCCAGTCAATGGCTATAGAGGTTCTAGGGGCCATAGTGTCTAGGGGTCCAGTCAATGGCTATAGAGGTTCTAGTGGCCATAGTGTCTAGGGGTCCAGTCAATGCCTATAGAGGTTCTAGGGGCCATAGTCTCTAGGGGTCCAGTCAATGGCTATAGAGGTTCTAGGGGCCATAGTCTCTAGGGGTCCAGTCAATGGCTATAGAGGTTCTAGGGGCCATAGTGTCTAGGGGTCCAGTCAATGCCTATAGAGGTTCTAGGGGCCATAGTGTCTAGGGGTCCAGTCAATGGCTATAGAGGTTCTAGTGGCCATAGTGTCTAGGGGTCCAGTCAATGGCTATAGGGGTTCTAGGGGCCATAGTGTCTAGGGGTCCAGTCAATGGCTATAGGGGTTCTAGGGGCCATAGTGTCTAGGGGTCCAGTCAAAGGCTATAGGGGTTCTAGGGGCCATAGTGTCTAGGGGTCCAGTCAAAGGCTATAGGGGTTCTAGGGGCCATAGTGTCTAGGGGTCCAGTCAAAGGCTATAGGGGTTCTAGGGGCCATAGTGTCTAGGGGTCCAGTCAATGGCTATAGAGGTTCTAGGGGCCATAGTGTCTAGGGGTCCAGTCAATGGCTATAGAGGTTCTAGGGGCCATAGTGTCTAGGGGTCCAGTCAAAGGTTATAGGGGTTCTAGGGGCCATAGTGTCTAGGGGTCCAGTCAATGGTTATAGGGGTTCTAGGGGCCATAGTGTCTAGGGGTCCAGTCAATGGCTATAGGGGTTCTAGGGGCCATAGTGTCTAGGGGTCCAGTCAATGGCTATAGAGGTTCTAGGGGCCATAGTGTCTAGGGGTCCAGTCAATGTCTAAAGGGGTTCTAGGGGCCATAGTGTCTAGGGGTCCAGTCAATGGCTATAGGGGTTCTAGGGGCCATAGTGTCTAGGGGTCCAGTCAATGGCTATAGGGGTTCTAGGGGCCATAGTGTCTAGGGGTCCAGTCAATGGCTATAGAGGTTCTAGGGGCCATAGTGTCTAGGGGTCCAGTCAATGGCTATAGAGGTTCTAGGGGCCATAGTGTCTAGGGGTCCAGTCAAAGGCTATAGAGGTTCTAGGGGCCATAGTGTCTAGGGGTCCAGTCAATGGCTATAGGGGTTCTAGGGGCCATAGTGTCTAGGGGTCCAGTCAATGGCTATAGAGGTTCTAGGGGCCATAGTGTCTAGGGGTCCAGTCAATGGCTATAGAGGTTCTAGGGGCCATAGTGTCTAGGGGTCCAGTCAAAGGCTATAGAGGTTCTAGGGGCCATAGTGTCTAGGGGTCCAGTCAATGGCTATAGGGGTTCTAGGGGCCATAGTGTCTAGGGGTCCAGTCAATGGCTATAGGGGTTTTAGGGGCTATAATGTCTAGGGGTCCAGTCAATGGCTATAGAGGTTCTAGGGGCCATAGTGTCCAGAATGATCTCTACATTTGGTGCTTTTTAAGACTTGGTTCACTGGTTCGCTTCTATTTTTAGTGTCTGCTGCATTGATTTACAGGACATAATAATTTATATCATCTTAGTTTACAGAGTATAGGCCCTTATGTAGTTGTCTAACTTCAAGGTTGTAAGACCCAGTTTTGTAGAGGGACCCAGAGAGAGAGAGAGAGAGAGATGGAGAGAAAGAGAGAGCTCTCTCACTACGAGGCAGATAAAGATAAATCCTCTTATTTCTCTCTGTCAAGTCATCACAGTCTGAAACAAAATACAAATTGAGATTGTAGCAAAAGGCTACGGCAGTCAACTGTTGACTCCAAGGGTTACAGGGGTGATTGAGTGTGGGGTTGAGAGCCTGAGGCTGACGACTAACAGTACTGTTACACAGACAAGGTCGTTTCAGTAGAGAGAATCGCCTCGGCACATAATCCACGTCTCTCTCTCTCTCTCCTGGCTACTTTGAACACTGGCTGGCCTCTTTGAAATTGATTACGGCTGAGGAACAATACTTGGGGAATAAGATCATCAAGACAGATGGAAGTAGGTTTATATACTTTAGAAAAGACATGATATACAGTTTATAGAAGAGTGTCTCCATTAGGACTGTTTGTGTTCAAGTGATTTATGGTTTTCCTACAATGCCAAATAGTAACAATGGCATCATGGACTGACTCCCAACTCTTTCAGAGACACTCACTCTAACCTAAAGACACTCGCAGAGATTCAGTCTCTTTAATATCCTTTTTTTTTGTATAATCGTCAGCTAAATTCAAAGGACGGAAATCCTATTAAGAGGTCTGCAGTTGTATGAATATGATTTACCTGACAACAACAAAACTAAATAAAACAATAATGTCCTGATAGGTTTGTAAACCATATTGACCAGAGGCTTGGTCCACCTTGATACATTCTCTACATTCTCATCAATAACGCTAAAGATGGGAAAGTTATTTCCTTGTGTATAAAACTAATCTTTTCTTTTTATTGTATTTTAATGAAACAGTAGTTTGTTCTAAGGCTCTAATTCATTCCATTTGTTATGTTTGGACAACTCATTAACGTGATCATCTATTATCATTAGAGAAGGAGATTTTAAGCTTCTTCTCCCTGGAGATGCCGTGGCAACAACGCCGTTCCTTTTCTTCAGTTTGCATTAAAACAAATGTGAACCTGCTGATGCATTAGATTAATGTGCTCACTCAATGCCTGCTACAAAGAAACACTGGTCTAGTCCAGCTTGAAAACTAGAACAAGTTTCTCTCTCTCTCTCTCTCTCTCTCTCGCTCTCTCTTTCTCTGTGTAAATGCCCCCCTAAGCTCAAACTCACACTCTTCCATGACAAGCAAGATCTCTAACATTCATTAGTCATTATTGTGCATTGTAAGCTATCTCGTGTGAGCTGAGACACGTAAGGCAATTGATTCATGAATGGTTCACACCTGATACCCCCAATAGCCCTTCGTGCCTTCTCCCAAACCCTGTAATTCTGTATTTCTTTGTGATTGTAACTTGTATGCAGGTAGACCAGAGAAGCCACATCCCTGATTGGCAGATGAGTGACAACCCTGATTAGAAGCACCTGCTGCTCATTGGTTGCTCACCTGTGCTCTCTATAAACGCTGTTTTGAATGAAAAATATTTGTACCTACACACTGAAGAAGGCTGATGAGCCAAAACGTCGCTGTACACTATTCCTGATGTAAGCTTTATGCTAAATCTTTTTGAGTGTGGACCCATCACACCTTTTTGCTTATTGTGCTTCACGAAAAGATGATTCATCCTTTTGTTCCATCTACTAAAGCAACAAGGAATAACAGAACGCTCGTATCTATCTGTCATTCAAGGCAATTCGATGTGAAAGAAAGAAGGCATAATAAAAGACCTCAGGAATACCGTGGAAATCCTTCAAGGTACACACTGTCTGAATACATGTTTTTCAATTCAGTAAAAGCCAAGGCAGCTTGCTCTGCTCTGACAGGATTATCATATTAACATCAGGCCAGAACACCTCTACACGGTGATCTCTGGATGGGAGTTACAGTACAGATGTATTAACTACAGCAGAGTGATCCTCCATGTATTAACTACAGCAGAGTGATCCTCCATGTATTAACTACAGCAGAGTGATCCTCCATGTATTAACTACAGCAGAGTGATCCTCCATGTATTAACTACAGCAGAGTGATCCTCCATGTATTAACTACAGCAGAGTGATCCTCCATGTATTAACTACAGCAGAGTGATCCTCCATGTATTAACTACAGCAGAGTGATCCTCCATGTATTAAATAAATAAAAAAATTAAAAAATTAACTACAGCAGAGTGATCCTCCATGTATTAACTACAGCAGAGTGATCCCCCATCTATTAACTACAGCAGAGTGATCCTCCATGTATTAACTACAGCAGAGTGATCCCCCATGTATTAACTACAGCAGAGTGATCCTCCATGTATTAACTACAGCAGAGTGATCCCCCATGTATTAACTACAGCAGAGTGATCCTCCATGTATTAACTACAGCAGAGTGATCCTCCATGTATTAACTACAGCAGAGTGATCCACCATGTATTAACTACAGCAGAGTGATCCTCCATGTATTAACTACAGCAGAGTGATCCTCCATGTATTAACTACAGCAGAGTGATCCTCCATGTATTAACTACAGCAGAGTGATCCTCCATGTATTAACTACAGCAGAGTAATCCTCCTATCCTCCATGTATTAACTACAGCAGAGTGATCCTCCATGTATTAACTACAGCAGAGTGATCCTCCATGTATTAACTACAGCAGAGTGATCCTCCATGTATTAACTACAGCAGAGTGATCCTCCATGTATTAACTACAGCAGAGTGATCCCCCATGTATTAACTACAGCAGAGTGATCCCCCATGTATTAACTACAGCAGAGTGATCCTCCATGTATTAACTACAGCAGAGTGATCCCCCATGTATTAACTACAGCAGAGTGATCCTCCATGTATTAACTACAGCAGAGTGATCCCCATGTATTAACTACAGCAGAGTGATCCTCCATGTATTAACTACAGCAGAGTGATCCTCCATGTATTAACTACAGCAGAGTGATCCTCCATGTATTAACTACAGCAGAGTGATCCACCATGTATTAACTACAGCAGAGTGATCCTCCATGTATTAACTACAGCAGAGTGATCCACCATGTATTAACTACAGCAGAGTGATCCTCCATGTATTAACTACAGCAGAGTGATCCTCCATGTATTAACTACAGCAGAGTGATCCTCCATGTATTAACTACAGCAGAGTGATCCTCCATGTATTAACTACAGCAGAGTGATCCTCCATGTATTAACTACAGCAGAGTGATCCTCCATGTATTAACTACAGCAGAGTGATCCTCCATGTATTAACTACAGCAGAGTGATCCTCCATGTATTAACTACAGCAGAGTGATCCTCCATGTATTAACTACAGCAGAGTGATCCTCCATGTATTAACTACAGCAGAGTGATCCTCCATGTATTAACTACAGCAGAATGATCCTCCATGTATTAACTACAGCAGAGTGATCCTCCATGTATTAAGTACAGCAGAGTGATCCTCCATGTATTAACTACAGCAGAGTGATCCTCCATGTATTAACTACAGCAGAGTGATCCTCCATGTATTAACTACAGCAGAGTGATCCTCCATGTATTAACTACAGCAGAGTGATCCTCCATGTATTAACTACAGCAGAGTGATCCCCCATGTATTAACTACAGCAGAGTGATCCTCCATGTATTAACTACAGCAGAGTGATCCTCCATGTATTAACTACAGCAGAGTGATCCTCCTATCCTCCATGTATTAACTACAGCAGAGTGATCCTCCATGTTTTAACTACAGCAGAGTGATCCTTCATGTATTAACTACAGCAGAGTGATCCTCCTATCCCCCATGTATTAACTACAGCAGAGTGATCCTCCATGTATTAACTACAGCAGAGTGATCCTCCATGTATTAACTACAGCAGAGTGATCCTCCATGTATTAACTACAGCAGAGTGATCCTTCATGTATTAACTACAGCAGAGTGATCCTCCATGTATTAACTACAGCAGAGTGATCCTCCATGTATTAACTACAGCAGAGTGATCCTCCATGTATTAACTACAGCAGAGTGATCCTCCATGTATTAACTACAGCAGAGTGATCCTCCATGTATTAACTACAGCAGAGTGATCCTCCATGTATTAACTACAGCAGAGTGATCCTCCATGTATTAACTACAGCAGAGTGATCCCCCATGTATTAACTACAGCAGAGTGATCCTCCATGTATTAACTACAGCAGAGTGATCCCCCATGTATTAACTACAGCAGAGTGATCCTCCATGTATTAACTACAGCAGAGTGATCCCCCATGTATTAACTACAGCAGAGTGATCCTCCATGTATTAACTACAGCAGAGTGATCCTCCTATCCACCATGTATTAACTACAGCAGAGTGATCCTCCATGTATTAACTACAGCAGAGTGATCCTCCATGTATTAACTACAGCAGAGTGATCCTCCATGTATTAACTACAGCAGAGTGATCCTCCATGTATTAACTACAGCAGAGTGATCCTCCATGTATTAACTACAGCAGAGTGATCCTCCTATCCCCCATGTATTAACTACAGCAGAGTGATCCTCCATGTATTAACTACAGCAGTGTTCTTCAGTCCTGGTCCTGGGGACCCCATAGCCAGGTCCCAGATCTGTTTTTGCTGCATCACCAAATCCTATTACAATCACTTAAAGACATCTTTCTCATGAAGGCATCCAAGTGTATAGAGGATAGACATCATATGTTGGTTGTAATCTGGTTCAGGTGGTGATTGATATAGTACTGTCATTACTGTAGGCCAAGTAGTAATATGACAACTTGCGTCTTCGAGTCAGCCATGTTTTTTCCTTTAGACCTTTCCCCTAAGAACATATTAATTTCCTATCAAATATGGAAAGTTTCTGTGTCTGTAATTAAAAACTGCCGGGAGTGTAAAGGAAACGTTCCAGCTAGTTTTTTTCTGACACTGATATATTCAACATAGATCATCTTCACTTATTTTGACTTGCTAATTAATCAGCATTATTTATTCAGGGGACAAAACTAACTTTTGTAATTAGTAAATTGCTTTATCTATTACGGCACACTCAGCAAGACTAAGGGGAAACTTTTAATTTGAGCAGGAATAGATAAATGAAGCATTAGTGTTGAAGATTTAACCAATTTAGGTAAATGTATTTGAATTTACAGAAGAACACCTTGTGGGTGGTTAAAGCTTGATATGAATAATGATGTAAGTTTACATTTCATTCTACACCAAAAATCGAGATTTCTTACAGAATACTCGGTTTGTAGCTATTCTCACTGAATTGAATTTGTGGCAACACTAGCCTGGTCACGGATTGGTTTGTTGCAGAATTCAACCACAAATTGATGTCTCAATGATGACCATGTCACATGTTGCCCTCTACCCCGATATTAAAGAGGTTTTGACATGGGAGCAACATTTTGAGAAATACTGTACGCAAGTATGTATATATATATATATATTTATATATATATAATCTATCTCTTCAACGGGGTGACAATAGTGATAACAGGACGACGGTCTGGTTTGACGTTTCCAAGCTCAACACATAAATAGCAAGCAGACACTTAAAGAGATTGAATGAGATCTTAAGGACTTACAAGTTCATAACATATTGTCACGTCCTGGCCAGTATATAAGGTTAATTGTTTTGTAGTTTGGTCAGGGCGTGACAGAGGGTATTTGTTTTATGTGGTTCAGGGTGGTGTGTTTGTTCAAAGGGGGGTTTGATTTAGTATTTCCGGGGTTTTTGGTTGATGTTCTATGTTTATGTATTTCTATGTGTAGTCTGGTGAGTGTGTTTCTATGTTGTGCTGATTGGGGTTGGGACTCTCAGTTGAAGGCAGGTGTTGTCTATCTGCCTTTGATTGAGAGTCCCATATATTAGGGTGTGGTTGTGTTTGTTATTGGTGGATGATTGTTCTGTGTTGAGCCTTAGGCTTTGCCAGACTGTTTGTTGGTTGTTCGTGCATTCTCGTGGTTTGTTATTTTTGTATTCATTTTGGAAAGTGAAATAAAACAAGATGAGCCTACACGTACCTGCTGCGTTTTGGTCAACCTTCACCGACGACAACCGTGACACATATCCAACAAACTACAGGACTTTTTATTTGTTTTGGCAGTATGTAAAACAACATACAAAATGGATGACGTTGTAAATAATTGTTTAACACTTTCGTGAGCGCTCCTTTAAAAAACGACTGGCTAAAATTAGAGAAATCCTTTAGGACACATCTTTAATAAAAGGGGGGCGTTTGGGATCGGTGCATACATTTTTTGGACTTTAAATCTATTTTGAAGAATATAAGTTATACACGCATTATGAGCTTAATTGAACTGTGGGATTGGCCCCGTTAAGACAGGAGATCATGAACACTAGACAGCTGTGGAGGTTGGAACCTATTGGTTACATTATGAGCTAAGCACAAGGTAATCACAATTAACTTCCAAGTCATGACACGATCCATCACCAATAACACTCACCCAGTTCCCAATTAAAGCCAAACATATTGCAATACATTCAGGAGAGAGAATGAGTACAATGTAATGGCACATCCTTCACTTGGTTCATTATGGGGCATTACCATGATATTAGAATCCTCTGAAAGGGTGGTTTGGTCAGTCAAGCTTTCAATGTTTTGGGTCTGTTAGCTCTTGAGAACGAGAAGAGGTGGAGCTCAACACTATTCCCTATGTAGTGCATTACTTTTGACAAGGGTCCACATGGCGCTCATCAAAAAGTAGTGCCATATGTAGGGAATAGAGTGCCCTTTGGGACATAAGCAGGTTTTTACACTAAAGCCTCCATAGCGCTCTAGTCTGTAAATAGCCTGTAATCTCCCTTCCTTCCA
This sequence comes from Salmo trutta, assembly GCF_901001165.1. NCBI lineage: Eukaryota > Metazoa > Chordata > Actinopteri > Salmoniformes > Salmonidae > Salmo > Salmo trutta. Next base: position 45,783 of record NW_021822233.1, read on the forward strand.
TTAGAGGAACGACACCAAATACACACGCTAAGTACCTGCTAAATAAATGAGCCAAGGTCTCACTTTAGTTCAATGCCACTTGGAATCTTTATGATGCTTCCAATGCCTTCTGGGGCCTTAGTCATGTCCATTTTGTATTAGTGCAAATGTGTTCCTAAACAAGCGTCAAAGTCATTTCCTATTTTCTAACTACAGTTTCGGTAGTACAGGCCATGCACTGCACTTCAAAATCCGTTCTTTTCACAATGGCTACATATGTTTATATTTTATTTAGCTTTTTTTATTTATAACCTCCTAATATGACCTCCACCAAGGCCCGTCTTCGCTGAAGGAAAAGCTGCAGCTAAAAACGAGCAGAGAGTGTATGTCTACAAATCATCCAGACATCTCGAGCTAATTATCAACCTTACAAAATGACAATGGTTTTAGTTCCTTCAATCATGGCATGGACTCCAAGGCACCTTCTTCCTCTTCAGCGTGATTACACTACAATTGATACCCAGGTAATTGATAATGCCTTTGTGAATAATGCTGTCAATTTGCCCCCTAAATCCCATTTCTGTGGCCATCTGGGCCAGCCTAAATGGCTCCCTGGAGACCTAGAGGTAATAGATGGTAATTACTCACAAGTCATTTACTTTTAGAAGTGTTTAGTGCTTATCTGTTTTACAATTAAAATGGAAACAAGCTGCTTCACATACTTATTGTAAAATAGTGTGTGCTTTACTTTGCTTGTTCCTGCACCGTTGTCAATACTACACTGTATTATCAGATGTCTTCTCTTTGGCTTCACAGACATATCAGGGTATAGCCAGGAAGACAGCTTTACCTCTGAGCAATGCAAGCCAATTTGGCCAATAGTATATGTTCATAATGCATGAAACAAACTGCTTTCGAATGTGTGTGGTTTCACAAACGTTCACAAAAATCTCATAGAAGTTACCGATGACACGTGCAGGAAAAAATGACATTGTGAACTAAAATAGGTGACGTACTATAAAACACTACACTTCCTCATATGAAATACTGTAAAAAACGACACTTACTCATATAAAATACTGTAAAACACTACACTTCCTCATGTGAAAAACTGTAAAATACTACACTTCCTTGTAATAATACTGTAAAACACTAAACTTCCTCATATGAAATATTGTAAAACACTACACTTCCTAATATGAAATACTGTAACACTACACTTCCTAATATGAAATACTGTAACACTACACTTCCTCATATGAAATACTGTGAAATACTACACTTCCTCGTGAGAAATACTGTGAAACACTACACTTCCTCATGTGAAATACTGTAAAATACTACACTTCCTCATGTGAAATACTGTAAAACACTACACTTCCTCATGTGAAATACTGTAAAATACTACACTTCCTCATGTGAAATACTGTAAAACACTACACTTCCTCGTGAGAAATACTGTGAAACACTACACTTCCTCATATAGTGATCTTGTTCATTTATATTCAAGAAGCTTGAATTGAGACACAGAAGGGTAAGCATAAAAGGGTATGAATTATTTGACTGTAGGGGACACTCCAGTCCCTCTCTCCTACACTTGCTGACACGCTTAAAAACTTCCCCTCCTCTATTGGCGTAAGGACATTATGCATGTTAACAGATTCAGCCTCTGAGCTCTAAAGGGGAACAGTTTACACTACGGTAATGTGACTGGGTCTGGGTCCGTTTCTACCTTACATATACTTATGTGAACGTCTAGCTGTGTTTTGAAAAACATCTGAAATATTGCTAATTCAGTCACCGAATCCCTAGTTTATGTTGAACTAAACTATAGAATGATTAGAGCCCATGAGACTATTTCTTTGTGGGAGTGCAAGCGTGCACATTTGCTTGTGTGTGCACGTGCATGTTTGTGTGTAGGGGGGATACAATGGAAAATAGGGAGTAAGGATTACTTAGCAGTAACCCATTAATGGAGACAGAGGCTTGAGCTTTTGGCACCACCCTATACCTGGTGTACAGCAGTCAACCCCGGAGACTTACCGCTCAGTGTTAAAGGCTATGAAATACCACCTTATACCTGGTGTACAGCAGTCAGCCCCGGTGACTTACCGCTCAGTGTTAAAGGCTATGAAATACCACCTTATACCTGGTGTACAGCAGTCAGCCCCGGTGACTTACCGCTCAGTGTTAAAGGCTATGAAATACCACCTTATACCTGGTGTACAGCAGTCAACCCCGGAGACTTACCGCTCAGTGTTAAAGGCTATGAAAGGCACTGATGATGGGGAGGCAGATATTTCAGATCAAAGACACACAGAGTCCTGAGTGTGAATATACAGCCTTCTCTATGAGGGTATCCAAGGACACCTAGGGCTACGTCCCAAATGGAACCCTATACCCTTTAAAGTGCGATGCTTTTGCCAGGTCCCATAGGGAATAGGGAGCCATTTGAGACACAATCCTGCCAGGCTACATTGTTTCTTATTGGATCAGAAATGTCTTTACTACATTATGTGGTGTAGCTGGACACAGAGAGAGGAGGAGAAAAGAGAAGAGGAGAGGAATGGAGAGGAGAGGAATGGAGAGGAGAGGAGAGGAGAGGAGAGGAGAGGAGAGGAAAGGAGAGGAGAGGAGAGGTCATATAGAACCAGACTGAGACTCCGCCATGACACTGTGACATGTTCAGATCCACTCCAGTGAACTGTGCCTTGCACAACAACATGAAACAAGGAAATGAGCCACAAACACTGCTTTCCTGACCCCTTAGCGACCCAAACATGCACTCTCACATGAGTGTGTGTGAGTGTGTGCGTACACACACACAAACACTCGCGCATGCACGCACACATGTACTCACACATACACTCACGCGCACGTACGTACTCACGCGCACAATCACACACACATTTATATTCAAACCCAGAAGATCAATGATATACAAAACCATTTGATAAAGCCAAGCTGTAAGAAATCAACAGATTGGTGAGGGTGTTTAGTTTTAGTATATTCTAATGCTGTATGTATACTGAGCAACAATATAAATGCAACATGTAAAGTGTTGGTCTAATGTTTCATGAGCTGAAATAAACGATTTTCGTACACACATAAAGCTTGTTTCTCAAAATGTTTGTTCACAAATTTGTTTACATCCCTGTTAATGAGCATTTCTCCTTTGTCAAGATAATCTATTCACCTGACAGGTTTGGCATATCAAGAAGCTGATTAAATAGCATGATCAATACACAGGTGCACCTTGTGCTGGGGACAAAAAAAGCCACTCTAAAATGTGCAGTTTTGTCAAACAACACAATGCCACAGATGTCTCAAGTGTTGAGGGAGCGTACAATTGGCATGCTGACTGCAGGAATGTCCACCAGAGCTGTTACCAGAGAATTTAATGTTTATTTCTCTACCATACCATATGTTGTTTTTGAGAATTTGGCAGTACGTCCAACCGGCCTCACAACCGCAGATCACGTGTAACCACGCCAGCCCAAGACCTACATATCGGATTTATTCACCTGCGGAATGGTCAGAGACCAGCCACCTGGACAGCTGATGAAACCAAAGAATTTCTGCACAAACTGTCAGAGACCATCTCAAGCTCATCTGCGTGCTCGTCGTCCTCACCAGGGTCTTGACCTGACTAAAGTTCGGCGTCGTAACCAACTTCAGTGGGCAAATGCTCACCTTTGATGGCCACTGGCACGCTGAAGAAGTGTGCTCTTCACAAATGAATCTCAGTTTCAACTGTACCGGGCAGATGGCAGACATAGTGTATTGCGTCATGTGGGCGAGCGATTTGTTGATGTCTACGTGGTGAACAGAGTGACGTGGGGTTACGTTATGGGCAGGCATAAGCTACGGACAACAAACACAATTGCATTTTATTGATGGCAATTTGAATGCAGAGAGATACCGTGACAAAATCCTGAGGCCCCTTGTCATGCCATTAATCTGCCACCATCACCTCATGTTTCAGCATGATAATGCATGGCCCCATGTTGCAAGGATCTGTACACAATTTCTGGAAGGTGAAAATGGCCACCCGTTGAGCATGTTTGGGATGCTCTGGATCGACATGTACGACAGCTTGTTCCAGTTCCCACCAATATCCAGCAACTTCGCACAGCCATTGAAGAGGAGTGAGACAACATTCCACAGGCCACAAGCAACAGCCTGATCAACTGTATGTGAAGGAGATGTGTCAAACTGCATGAGGCAAATGGTGGTCACACCAGATACTGATTGGTTTTAAGGTGTCTGTGACTAACACATGCATATCTGTATTCCCATATCTGTACGTTAAATCCATAGATTAGGGCTTAATTAATTAATTAATTTTAATTGACTGATCTCCTTATGTGAACTGTAACTCAGTAAAATCTTTTAAAATGTTGCATGTTGTGTTTATATTTTAGTTCAGTATTCAGACCCCTTGACTTCTTCCACATTTTGTTACATTACAGCCTTATTCTAAAATGGATTAAATAAAACAAAATCCTTCGCAATCTACACACAATACCCCATAATGACAAAGCAAAAACAGGTTTTTAGAAATGTTTGCAAATGTATTAAAAATAAAAAACAAAACTACCTTATTTACATAAGTATTGGGACCCTTTGCTATTAGATTCAAAATTGAGCTCAGGTGCATCCTGTTTCCATTGATCCTCCTTGAGATGTTTCTACAACTTGATTGGAGTCCACCTGTGGTAAATTCAATTAATTGGACATGATTTGGAAAGGCACACAACTGTCTTTATAAGGTCCCACAGTTGACAGTGCATGTCAGAGCAAAAACCAAGACATGAGGTCGAAGGAATTGTCCATAGAGCACTCCACCAATTAGGCCTTTACAGTAGAGTGACCAGACGGAAGCCACTCCTCAGTAAAAGGCACATGACAGCCTGCTTGGAGTTTGCTAAAAGGCACCTAAAGGACTCTCAGACCATGAGAAACAAGATTCTCTGGTCTGATTAAACCAAGATTGAACTCTTTGGCCTGAATGTCTAGCGTCACATCTGGAGGAAACCTGGCACCACTCATACGGTGAAGCATGGTGGTGGCAGCATCATGCTGTTGGGATGTTTTGCAGCAGGGACTGAGAGACAGGTCAGGATTGAGGGCAAGATGAACAGAGCAAAGTACAGAGAGATCCATGATGAAAACCTGTTCCAGAGTGCTCAGGACCTCAGACTGGGGCAAAGGTTCACCTTCCAACAGGACAACAACCCTAAGCACACAGACAAGACAATGCAGGAGTGGCTTTGGGACAAGTCTCTGAATGTCCTTGAGTGGCACAGCCAGAGCCCGGACTTGAACCCGATCGAACATTACTGGAGAGACCTGGAAATAGCTCTGACAGAGCTTGAGAGGATCTGCAGAGAATAACGGGAGAAACTCCCCAAATACAGGTGTGCCAAGCTTGTAGCGTCATACCCAAGAAGACTCTAGGCTGTAATCGCTGCCAAAGGTGCTTCAACAAAGTTCTGAGTAAATGATCAGAAAACCTATATGATATTTAATTTTTATATTTTTTATAAATTGGCAAAGAATTTTAAAAACCTGTTTTTGCATTGTCATTATGCGGTATTGTGTGTAGATTGATGAGGGGGAAAAAAATATTTTATCAATTTTAGAATAACGTGACAAAACGTGGAAAATGTCAAGGGGTCTGAATACTTTCCCAAGGCACTGTATCTGTTCATCTTGGTTAGGGGTAGGGTTAGGGGGTTAGGGTTAGGGTTATGGGGTTAGGGTCAGGGTTACAGGGTTAGGGTTATGGGGTTAGGGTTAGGGTTATGGGGTTAGGGTTATGGGGTTAGGGTTAGGGTTAGGGTTAGGGTAGGGTTAGGGTTAGGGTTACAGGGTTAGAGGGTTAGGGTTATGGGGTTAGGGTTAGAGGGTTAGGGTTAGGGTTAGAGGGTTAGAGGGTTAGGGTTAGAGGGTTAGGGTTAGAGGGTTAGGGTTAGAGGGTTAGGGTTAGAGGGTTAGGGTTAGGGTTAGAGGGTTAGGGGGTTAGGGTTAGGGTTAGGGGGTTAGGGTTAGAGGGTTAGGGTTAGGGTTAGAGGGTTAGGGTTAGGGGGTTAGGGTTAGAGGGTTAGGGTTAGGGGGTTAGGGTTAGAGGGTTAGGGTTAGGGTTAGGGTTAGAGGGTTAGGGTTAGAGGGTTAGGGTTAGGGGGTTAGGGTTAGAGGGTTAGGGGGTTAGGATTAGGGTTAGAGGGTTAGGGTTAGAGGGTTAGGGTTAGAGGGTTAGGATTAGGGGGTTAGGGTTAGGGTTAGAGGGTTAGGGTTAGGGTTAGAGGATTAGGGGGTTAGGATTAGGGTTAGAGGGTTAGGGTTAGAGGGTTAGGGTTAAAGGGTTAGAGGGTTAGGGTTAGGGTTAGGGTTAGAGGGTTAGGGTTAGAGTGTTAGAGGGTTAGGGTTAGAGGGTTAGAGGGTTAGAGGGTTAGGGTTAGAGGGTTAGAGTGTTAGAGGGTTAGGGTTAGAGGGTTAGAGGGTTAGAGGGTTAGAGGGTTAGGGTTAGGGTTAGGGTTAGTATATTCCATGGCTGGTTTATAGCAGCACTAAGGCTGTAGATCTATGTGTTCATCTTGGTTAGTGCTGTGATCTGACAAGGCTCCAGTGAAAGGGAATGATGCGTCCTCCACAGGGCTTCTCTCTAAATGAGAGGCATTGCCCCTGTTAGAAAGAGGTTAATAGTCATTTGTTCAAAAATAAATAAATAAAAACATTGGTGTGTCTGACTTCGGGAGAAGACGGAAGAAGACAACCTACAACCAACCATTGCCTTTGGTTTTGCCGTCTGGTTTGGTTTTAGAGTAACGTTCACTTTTCCTGCGTGGGTAAAAAAAAAAATGCTTAAACATTTTAATTTTACAGTGTTAAAAGATTTAATGTTCATTTGTCTGGTAGCCTGCAGGCAGGAATCAATGACATTTTAAATAATTGTTGTTACGGGGTAATCTCCAGAGGGGAGAACGGGGGTACAAAAAACTATAGAGAAGATCTGAGTAAATTACTGTGTCAGCTTCTATTTATTTGCGACAGGATAGCCAGAGGCAGCACTCCCAGCCTGTGTCCCAAATGGCTCCGTATTCCCTATATAGTGCACCCATAGGTTCAAAAGTAGTACACTATATAGGGAATAGGGAGCCATTTGGAACAGAGCCCCAGATAGCCATTAGAGAGGCCGGGCCAAGCCATAAAGAGAGAGAGAGAGAGAGAGAGAGAGAGAGAGAGAGAAAGTGAGAGAGAGAGAGAGAGAGAGAGAGAGAGAGAGAGAGAGAGAGAGAGAGAGAGAGAGAGAGAGAGAGAGAGAGAGAGACTCAGTAGCCATTGTGGAAAGTTAGCGTGTAATGTAAAGTACTCCCTGTGGAGGGAGAGGAGGGCAGGCATACTGAGATGAGACATGGGAGGAAGAACCAATTATAGCTTCACAAATCCTTTCCTTTCACAGGGATAGGCCATAAAGAGGTTGTCATAGATACTACTGTACATCCACTGGCAGGTAGAACATATCAATATCAGGGCTTCATTCAGACGTTATTGTCAGACAACACTTATGTAAGTGGAATAGTAAAGGTAGTTTAATCTGTAGGTAGCTTGGGGTACAGATGATAGGCTGTCATACTGAAAATATACATTTTCAATCCTGGTTAGTTTTTACATTTCTGTTGTTATTCTCTGTAACCATAGAGATGTGGTTCTGTTTACAACGGTGTGTATAGACTATATCTAATATATTTGGTGTGTTTATACATATATAGACTATATATAAGATAGTGGATGTGTTTGTACGGCTGTATAGACTATATCTAATATATTTGTTGTGTTTATACATATACATAGACTATATACAAGATATTGGATGTGTTTGTACGGCTGTATAGAGCTGTCAGAGCAGCTCACAGATCACTACACCTGTACATAGCCCATCTATAATTTAGCCCAAACTACTACCTCTTCCCCTACTGTATTTATTTATTTTATTTATTTTGCTCCTTTGCACCATATTATTTATATTTTAACTTTGAACTTTCTTCAAACTACAAATCTACCATTCCAGTGTTTTTCTTGCTATACTTTATTTACTTTGTCACCATGGCATTTTTTTGCCTTTACCTCCCTTATCTCACATCATTTGCTCACATTGTATATAGTCTTATTTTTTCTACTGTATTATTGATTGTATGTTGTTTTACTCCATGTGTAACTCTGTGTTGTTGTATGTTGTCGAACTGCTTTGCTTTATCTTGGCCAGGTCGCAATTGTAAATGAGAACTTGTTCTCAACTAGTTTACCTGGTTAAATAAAGGTGAAATAAAAAAATAAAAAATAAATAGACTACATCTAAGACATTTGGTGTGTTTATACATATATAGACTATATACAAGATATTGGATGTGTTTGTACGGCTGTATAGACTATATCTAAGACATTTGGTGTGTTTATATGGCTGTATAGACTACATCTAAGACATTTGGTGTGTTAATATGGCTGTATAGACTATATCTAAGACATTTGGTGTGTTAATATGGCTGTATAGACTACATCTAAGACATTTGGTGTGTTTATATGGCTGTATAGACTATATCTAAGACATTTGGTGTGTTAATATGGCTGTATAGACTACATCTAAGACATTTGGTGTGTTAATATGGCTGTATAGACTACATCTAAGACATTTGGTGTGTTAATATGGCTGTATAGACTACACCTAAGACATTTGGTGTGTTAATATGGCTGTATAGACTACATCTAAGACATTTGGTGTGTTAATATGGCTGTATAGACTACATCTAAGACATTTGGTGTGTTAATATGGCTGTATAGACTACATCTAAGACATTTGGTGTGTTTATATGGCTGTATAGACTACATCTAAGACATTTGGTGTGTTAATATGGCTGTATAGACTATATATAAGACATTTGGTGTGTTAATATGGCTGTATAGACTACATCTAAGACATTTGGTGTGTTAATATGGCTGTATAGACTATATATAAGACATTTGGTGTGTTAATATGGCTGTATAGACTACATCTAAGACATTTGGTGTGTTAATATGGCTGTATAGACTACATCTAAGACATTTGGTGTGTTAATATGGCTGTATAGACTATATATAAGACATTTGGTGTGTTAATATGGCTGTATAGACTATATCTAAGACATTTGGTGTGTTAATATGGCTGTATAGACTACATCTAAGACATTTGGTGTGTTAATATGGCTGTATAGACTACATCTAAGACATTTGGTGTGTTAATATGGCTGTATAGACTATATCTAAGACATTTGGTGTGTTAATATGGCTGTATAGACTATATCTAAGACATTTGGTGTGTTAATATGGCTGTATAGACTATATCTAAGACATTTGGTGTGTTAATATGGCTGTATAGACTACATCTAAGACATTTGGTGTGTTAATATGGCTGTATAGACTATATATAAGACATTTGGTGTGTTAATATGGCTGTATAGACTATATCTAATGAGCAAAACACTGATCCGTAGACAGAATATAACAACTCCTCCTCGGAGCGACTGATTAAAATTATAATTTTATGAACATGGTGGAAAAACACAATTCATTCTAAATTAAATCACGTAAACCTGCTTAACAATATGTCCTAATATCCTACGCATTAGCTGCCTAGTCCGTTTTATTCTATTTACACAAATCCCTGACCAATTTCATTTAATTTAAGTGACAAAAAATGTGCGGAAATAATAATATAATAACAGGAATAATAGCGTGGCAATAAATATGCATTTTCTTCACTCATAGCCAATCAAATATTAGTATTATATAGGGATTAAAAAGTCAACTGCTTCCTCTGGTTAAATATGCTATGCTAAGTGCTAACCAGTGAAAGCTTGACTTTTTAATCCTGGATTTAGAAAGGTGGGGGGGTTAAATAAAGAATCAAACAATGAACAGGAAGTACGGATGAAAAGAGAAAAGAGCCTGCATTAATTAGATGACACTGATAGGCCACAGTAGCACCGAGGAGGACGGAGGACGACAAGGGGAGAAGAGTGTGAAAAAAAAAGAAAAAAAGGATTGAAAGTGTTTGTAATGTCTGCCAAACAAACGCTGCAGGTCCCTGCGGGAAAGAGATTATTACGGGCTCTGTGTCTGTCAAACGTGTGAACACAATACAGAGGAGAAGAGGAGAGGGCCCCGAGGCGTTGCTGCTGCTGCTGCTGCCTCTGAGGGCCACGAGGGCCCGGCGACGACGACGCTGTCCTCTCCGCAGCAACCACGGCCCTGCCAAAGAATGTCTGTAATCCGCAGGCTGACTGGGGTGATCCCGTGGCTTTCCCTGGCAATGCAGCAGGCTTCCCTATTGTCGGCAAGCCTCAAAGAAGAGAATGAGGTAGCCAGGAGAGGGGGAGGGATGGGGGGGGCGGAAGAGGAGGAGAGGGAGAGGTGGTGAGCCTTTTCTCAGCCCTACCCATATGAAAGCTCCCCCGCTATCGTCCGAAAAGTACAATTGCACTTTTCTTGATCTTTTGTGCGGTCATGTTGACTGTGGTTATTGACTATGCAGCTAGACATGGAAAGGATATGACCCCTTCCCTCCTCCTCCTTCAGATTTCCTCCAGGCCACCAGGACAGGAGAGGAAGCAGGCCTGAGGTTTACATGTAGCATTAGACTTAAAAAGGAGTTTGAGGAGGGCTTATGCAACAAAGGGAAGAGTTATCTGGGGAGGGGTGGAGCCTGTGGTGGCCTACTGACAAAGACAGAGACAACACAATGGCCAGCCGGCCAGAAAATGACCAAGACTCTAGGAGAAAAAGTTGAGAGAAACAAAAAAACAAGAAAAGAAAGGTATGTTTCTCCCTTCCCTCAGTCAGTGTGGGATATTTGTCCTCCCTTCTTTCTCCCCTCAAACAGATGCTAAGGCAGATGGTCAGGAATGAACAGAAATTGGGCGAAGAAGAAATGAGACAGTATATTAGTAGTCCGGGGAGGGTGGACATCATGAAATAAAGATGAAAGTGGCAGCGCGGTGGGGAGCGACTGTAAATACCCTCTCAGACAGGTGTTGGAGGGGTTAGAAGGGCGTAAGGCGGGATGATGGAAGCGTACGGTGACTAACGGTCGCTGAGGTTAGGTGTTGAGCGATATGTCAGTCCCTCTTGGATTTCGATGGGGAATTGTTTTGTGGTATTTGCAGGCGAAAATGCTTGGTTTTGCTGCTGTAATTCTGACATTTTCCATTGGCAATATTCAACGATTTTGTCCAATTTGTTGAGAAAATGCCTTGGCGAGGGAAAATGTTTGTTGACGTCTGGCTTGAATGAAACATATTATGCGGTAATTGTGCTGTTATTGGTTGAAATTGCGAGACGTCTTTTTGTACTGCAGTGATGGGTCAGTTTTGTGCGATAATATTGCAATTATTTGACTGTTTAATGCGATAATGCAACTGGTCACCTTTGCAAGCCTTCACATAATATACAATAAATAGTTGATTTTGCCCCCAAAAATTGCGATATCAAAATCCTGGAAGTAATGATACGTACTGGACCCTTGCAGGGACTTCAGAGAGGCTGAGGCCCACAACAGACCAGCAAGGCCCTGGGTGGCTGTCTGCAGGGTGGTTAGGGAGGCTGAGGCCTACAACAGACCAGCAGGGCCCTGGGTGGCTGTCTGCAGGGTGGTCAGGAAGGCTGAGGCCCACAACAGACCAGCAGGGCCCTGGGTGGCTGTCTGCAGGGTGGTTAGGGAGGCTGAGGCCCACAACAGACCAGCAAGGCCCTGGGTGGCTGTCTGCAGGGTGGTTAGGGAGGCTGAGGCCCACAACAGACTAGCAAGGCCCTGGGTGGCTGTCTGCAGGGTGGTCAGGGAGGCTGAGGCCCACAACAGACCATCAAGGCCCTGGGTGGCTGTCTGCAGGGTGGTCAGGGAGGCTGAGGCCTACAACAGACCAGCAGGGCCCTGGGTGGCTGTCTGCAGGGTGGTCAGGGAGGCTGAGGCCCACAACAGACCAGCAAGGCCCTGGGTGGCGGTCTGCAGGGTGGTCAGGGAGGCTGAGGCCCACAACAGACTAGCAGGGCCCTGGGTGGCTGTCTGCAGGGTGGTTAGGGAGGCTGAGGCCTACAACAGACCATCAAGGCCCTGGGTGGCTGTCTGCAGGGTGGTTAGGGAGGCTGAGGCCCACAACAGACCAGCAGGGCCCTGGGTGGCTGTCTGCAGGGTGGTCAGGGAGGCTGAGGCCTACAACAGACCAGCAGGGCCCTGGGTGGCTGTCTGCAGGGTGGTCAGGGAGGCTGAGGCCCACAACAGACCAGCAAGGCCCTGGGTGGCTGTCTGCAGGGTGGTCAGGGAGGCTGAGGCCCACAACAGACTAGCAAGGCCCTGGGTGTGGCTGGCTGTTACTGATAATCAGGTTTGGAGATTCAACCAGTACTAACTGATCTGGGTCCAGGCTAGATCAGATTCAACCAGTACTAACTGATCTGGGTCCAGGCTAGATCAGATTCAACCAGTACTAACTGATCTGGGTCCAGGCTAGATTAGATTCAACCAGTACTAACTGACCTGGTTCCAGGCTAGATTAGATTCAACCAGTACTAACTGATCTGGGTCCAGGCTAGATCAGATTCAACCAGTACTAACTGATCTGGGTCCAGGCTAGATCAGATTCAACCAGTACTAACTGATCTGGGTCCAGGCTAGATAAGATTCAACCAGTACTAAACAATCTGGGTCCAGGCTAGATTAGATTCAACCAGTAATAACTGATCTGGGTCCAGGCTAGATAAGATTCAACCAGTACTAACCGATCTGGGTCCAGTCTAGATCAGATTCAACCAGTACTAAGCGATCTGGGTCCAGGCTAGATCAGATTCAACCAGTACTAACCGATCTGGGTCCAGGCTAGATCAGATTCAACCAGTACCAACCGATCTGGGTCCAGTCTAGATCAGATTCAACCAGTACTAACTGATCTGGACCAGGCTAGATCAGATTCAACCAGTACTAACTGACCTGGTTCCAAGCTAGATTAGATTCAACCAGTACTAACTGATCTGGGTCCAGGCTAGATTAGATTCAACCAGGACTAACTGATCTGGGTCCAGGCTAGATCAGATTCAACCAGTACTAACCGATCTTGGTCCAGGCTAGATCAGATTCAACCAGTACTAACTGATCTGGGTCCAGGCTAGATCAGATTCAACCAGTACTAACTGATCTGGGTCCAGGCTAGATCAGATTCAACCAGTACTAACTGATCTGGGTCCAGGCTAGATTAGATTCAACCAGTACTAACTGACCTGGTTCCAGGCTAGATTAGATTCAACCAGTACTAACTGATCTGGGTCCAGGCTATATTAGATTCAACCAGTACTAACTGATCTGGGTCCAGGCTAGATCAGATTCAACCAGTACTAACTGATCTGGGTCCAGGCTAGATCAGATTCAACCAGTACTAACTGATCTGGGTCAAGGCTAGATCAGATTCAACCAGTACTATTCAATCTGATGATGCTAGTGACTAGCCTTTGCCTCTACAAATGGATTATTGTAGAGTCAGCTGGGTTTTAGTAGCTTTTTAAGTTATCTGAGGCAGATTAACTGGCAACATTAGAGTGACTTAGCATTAAGTCAGTAAATACGGTGCTCAATCAGCTAATGAATTAAATTCCAGTTTTCCTCAGTGATGGTCAGGGTCCTAACATATTTTGTTAAAGTTGTTTACATTTGACTGTATTTTGAGTGCTTTGAACTATTCATTTGTTGCACCCTTTTTCCAGCCAGCCTATCATGTCACATAATAACCCTTCCACTGGGGGAAGACAGTATGCGATACGAGGCCATTACAACGAGAAACCCTGGATTTATATATGTATGTATACGGTACATGAGGTTTGAAGAGATACAGATACAGAGGTAGCGAAGGAGAAGACTGGGACTGTCAATCCAATGGTTCCCTATCACCTACACTATCCCTTTAAACGTAGTGCACTTTATAGTGACTAGGATGCCTTTAGGGACGCGGTCTAAGTTAAGACTACATAACACAACATTAGAAGCAGTAATTCTGCCTGCTGCCTTTTAGATTGATCTGGTCCAGGCTGGGGGGAAAGCATGCACTTTGTCTTCTGACATGAGAACAGCATCTCAAGTGTTTCACCATTCCAGAGGGGAAAAGAAGTGGAATTGGTGTTTTTACATTTCTGTATCATTCTCCTGCCCATAAGGAATATGGATAACAAATGGAATATTCAGCCCTCCATTGTCTGATTGATTTCTTTTATTATCTAGCCAATATCACCCAGGCAGTTTAAAGGATCGCTCTGCTTCAATTCAAACCCCTCTCCTCCTCTCTCTCTCTCTCTCTCTCTCTCTCTCTCTCTCTCTCTCTCCCTCTCTCTCTCATCCTCCTCTCTCCTCCTCTCTCTCCTCCTATCTCTCTCTCTCTCTCTCATCCTCCCTCTCCTCCTATCTCTCTCTCTCTCCTCCTCTCTATCCTCCTTTCTCTCCTCTCTCTCTCTCTCGCTCTCTCTCCCGCCCTCTCTATTTCTTTAATTCTCTTTCTCTCTCTCTCGCTCTCTCTCTCTCGCTCTCTCTCTCTCTCTCGCTCTCTCTCTCTCTCTCTCTGGGGGCTCTGACAGCTTATCAATGTTATGCAGCATAAACAGGTCAGGATGCGTCTGAGGAGCGTTCCAATATGTTATACTTTAAGGTTTTCAGGATGCAGAATTTCTAAATAGAAATTGAAAAAAGATAAACAGAAACAGAAGGAAGGTCCTGGAGGGGATGTGGCCTACCTTAGAGAGAATCTTTGGCTTCAGAAATGATACATTTGCAACCCGTCCATTTTTGAAATGGTGGGAACAAAATGTTATTATTTTCAAACCAACCAGAGACCCTTATATACAGTACACCGTGTCTCAACCTGTAAGTAATATTACCATCCCGGAGAAGATGTATGAGTGACGGACGTTTTGACTGGTTTTGTTTGGGGTTCAGTGTTGTAGGAGCAGTGTCCTGATGCTGCCACTGAAGTATTGCCTGAGACCATCACAGCCTGTATTGGGGTCTGAGAAAGGCACCAATAATCACTATAAAAACCTTATAGGAACATCATACCTTATAGGAACATCATACCTTATAGGAACATCATACCTTATAGGAACATCATACCTTATAGGAACATCATACCTTATAGGAACATCATACCTTACAGGAACATCATACCTTATAGGAACATCATACCTTACAGGAACATCATACCTTATAGGAACATCATACCTTATAGGAACATCATACCTTATAGGAACATCATACCTTATAGGAACATCATACCTTATAGGAACATCATACCTTATAGGAACATCATACCTTATAGGACATCATACCTTACAGGAACATCATACCTTATAGGAACATCATACCTTATAGGAACATCATACCTTATAGGAACATCATACCTTACAGAACATCATACCTTACAGAACATCATACCTTATAGGAACATCATACCTTATAGGAACATCATACCTTACAGGAACATCATACCTTATGGAAGCATCATACCTTATAGGACATCATACCTTATGGAACATCATACCTTATAGGAACATCATACCTTATAGGAAACATCATACCTTATAGGAACACATACCTTATAGGAACATCATACCTTACAGGAACATCTAACCTATAGGAACATCATACCTTATAGGAACATCATACCTTATAGGAACATCATACCTTATAGGAACATCATACCTTATAGGAACATCATACCTTATAGGAACATCATACTTATAGGAACATCATACCTTATAGGAAACATCATACCTTATAGGAACATCATACCTTACAGGAACATCATACCTTATAGGAACATCATACCTTATAGGAACATCATACCTTATAGGAACATCATACCTTATAGGAACATCATACCTTATAGGAACATCATACCTTAAACGGCCCATACTTTGCAGGAACATCATACCTTATAGGAACATCATACCTTATAGGAACATCATACCTTATAGGAACATCATACCTTATAGGAACATCATACCTTATAGGAACATCATACCTTATAGGAACATCATACCTTATAGGAACATCATACCTTATAGGAACATCATACCTTATAGGAACATCATACCTTATAGGAACATCATACTTTGCAGGAACATCATACCTTATAGGAACATCATACCTTATAGGAACATCATACCTTATAGGAACATCATACCTTATAGGAACATCATACCTTATAGGAACATCATACCTTATAGGAACATCATACCTTATAGGAACATCATACCTTATAGGAACATCATACCTTATAGGAACATCATACTTTGCAGGAACATCATACCTTATAGGAACATCATACCTTATAGGAACATCATACCTTATAGGAACATCATACCTTATAGGAACATTAAACAAATAACACAATAATAAAAATCTCCACTTGAGTATAATTATTTTTTTATTAAAGAAATTTTTATTAAAACTATTTTTATTTCCCAACTGTTTTTCATGCAGTAATGAATGAATCACAGTGTATCATCCATTGTTTTGAGCTGCAGGACGACAATACAAAAATCTAACACAATGTCCTTGAAAGTCAAATAAAAAACGTTTTGTCGTTGGTGACCAATAACCGAGACAAATTTACGACGTGCTGGTTGGCCTCATCATAACTACAAAGTAGTCAGTAAAATCTCATCGTAAGTTTCAGGGAAATGAATAGATGTGACCCTTGACCTTCAGAGAGAGAGCGAGAGGAGCGTTGGTGTTGGCACGACGACACGCTGATACAGGACGTTACACTGCCACCTTCCCTTCTTCTGTTCATTTTACTCCCTCGCTATTCCCCTCTCTCTCTCCATCTCTGTCTTTCCAACACAACACAGTAGCCAGGGCTAAAGATAGGTATTCCACTTTGACCCGATCTGCAGCTCTCCCCAGGAGAGCCCAGGTCCCACTAGTAAAACCTCATACAGTGCAGAATGTCCTCCTCTCTCCTGACTCCCCAGTCTCTATAAAAGGGGGGAATAAAAACGGCAGGAGAGAATATTCAGCAAGTCGAGCTCCCTCACTTTAAATCAGGATAAAAGAGTGAAATGGAAAATAATAGCTGGAACAAACCCCTGGATGGTAGAGGCCTCTAATGGAAACACATGGCTGAAGGCTGAGGTGTTGTCAGCAAGCCGCCACGCGACTCTCCTTTTTGATAATCTGGCCTGCCATAAAATTAGAATAGCAAATACCTCCTGACAAAGATGCATGTTCCTCCTCCATTGTGTCACCATAAAAACCTCCACTGGTGACTAACCCGGACGCCGCCGCAAACTTCAATTTAAATTTACAGCGCAGCGAAAGGAGAAGTGATATGCACTCAAAAATTTTAATAACCTATTAAGTTACGACTTCAATTTCATTTTATGAATATTTTCCTTGGGGAGCACCAGCCATCACCAGAGAAAGATAGAAATTTAAAAAAGATAAATAGCGCCATTAATCTACAACATTTCTCTTCCATTATCCTGGAAAATGAGGAGTTATTTTTGCTCAGATCCTTTCGTAATTAGCTCCTTACAGTTGATTCACTAGCCAGAAAATGACCATGTTCAGAAAATTACAAATTTGTCATTAAGTGGAATTTAACATAATATCATTTATCTTTATATATTCCCTTGCTGACAAGCGGCAGACTTGGATGTTGATCAGTCTTTGTGTGTCAAAGCTTGTGTGCTGTGAGCTGTGTGCTGTGTGCTGCGTGTAAGGAAGGAATGAGCAGTAATCTACAAGGAGCAGGAGTTTTAACACGAGGCTGGGTTACCAGGTGACAAAACAGTGGTTTTGGGTTGCTTTCAGAATAGTGTCCTACTAATGGTACAGCCATTTGAAAGAGAGGCTTGACAGTTGTGTTAAACTGAGAATTGTAACAGCATGTAGGCTAATTCAGTTCACCTCATACATTGGTGACTGCTGACGTAAGAGTTACCACATTCAATGAGTTTCATGTAAACGTTTAAATGTTCGGAATCTCATATCTGACTTAGTCTATAGTATTTTCTGCAAGACTTAGCTTCCTGATAACGGTGGGCCTGCAAAGCTACATTGTTCCACAAAATGTTTTGTCTAGTATACACTTAATACAATATTTGTAATATTACCGTAACTGTAAACAAAGCACAAGATACCGTTTATCCAAATAACAATAACATAACCACCAATAAAACCCATATTTCATGGAGGAAGAAATATGAATCATTTATTGAAATAATAGTTTCTAGTCATTTTGAAAAGATGTGTATTGGGACAGACAGTTCTGTGGTGCTGCTGTTCCTGCTGCTGTGTGTGTTCTGTCATTTGTCAGTTTTACCACACAACTAAAATGTAGACTATGGACGGTCATCATCTGAGAGCCCACACGCGCGGCACACAGCAGGCTCTCCATTAACACTTAATTGATCATCAGAAGGAATGGGAGAAAAGAAATGGACTTGATAATGACGAGGAAGGAGAGAAGCCATTTTGTACAAGTCCCATTACTGTGTAACAACATTCTTGTTTAGTTATTACTCTCCCTGTGACTAAGAGAATGGGAGGTTCATGGTCACATGCTGTATTTTTCTAACGTCGTCAAGTCTGTCTGCATCTTCCAACTGTGTCCCACTACTGTAGGAGTACTAAAGACATTCAAGGTCTTACCACATGCACTATCTAGTTGTTTAGACCTGTTGGGTGTCTATGAGTAGTATTGTGGTACTGTGCAAAAGAAAAAATACAAATATCATACTTTTATAGTTTAGTCTGCATCTTCCATATGTGTACTGTATGATTACTACAGAAGCAACGGTTGAATGCTTAACCATTTCAAAACCTTCAAATAGTACTGCATAGAAAAGGAAGACGATATTGTGAAAGTAAACTCAACACAAAACAGAAGGATTTCGTACAACAACAAAAAAGATAGTAAATTAAGATAATATGGTTCGATTTTTAAACAGGATCACACGGATCGCCATCAGAAATTCAACGATGCAAACTTGCACAAATCCATGTCTAATATGGAGAACGATCCCGTTGTTCTGCATTGTGTGGTGGATGTGGTGGTAATATGGCCAAATTGGGCATCCTTGTAGTACAATAGAGCCTTCATTCAAATCAAGTGGTTAATGCAGGCGCTGGCTAGGCTCGTCACCCATGCCTGCTCCCCAAAAGCACATTACTGCTAGATTTAAAGCTAATAAACTCATTTCATAATAATATGTGCGGCTGGGCTGGTAATAAATCATTAAGGGACTTCTTGTTCCCTTGATATAGTATTGAGGCACTGACCCCAATCAGCATGTGTGACAAATATTTGGAATTACGGTGGGGAGTTGATTAATTTACCAAAAGCCTATAGATTCTCTGAGTGAGACGATGATGCGTTCATACACTTCAAGAGCCGGGTTCCTCTCCAGGTTTCTTCCTACTTTACGGAGTTTTTCCTAGCCAATGTGATCTAGGGGGCGGGTTACTGTAAAAGCACTTTGTGACAACTGCTGATGTAAAGGGACTTTGTAAATACATTTTTAAAAAAGGCATTATAAATACATTTGACTGATTGATTGAAGTGCCTCTGCGTTCGAGAAAGTGGGGTAAAAAGATTGCTGGAAAATGGCAATACAAACGGGATTACAGTGTGTATGACAGAAAAAAACAGCAGACATTTCTACGGGATATTTTCTGGGTTCATGAAGATTTAACCGTGATCAGAAACCCAACAGATTGTGTTCTTGATTTAACCTTTAAACCTTACCGCACAAGACATATTTTAGTTTGGCACAGTTGTGTTGCAGAGGTAGGAATGGAAATATACAGTAGAGAGATCCTGGTATCTTCTCAAAGCGCAGGGTATTGAAGTTGACATTTAAATATTGGAGCAGAAAGAAAGTGAGTGACTGACATGTATTCATAGCGAATACCTTTAGAGATGAAATCGTCAACTTGGTATTCAATCACTTACAATAGCAAAAGAAAAGCACCAAAGTGCATCCTACATTTTACATTTTACATTTTACATTTTAGTCATTTAGCAGACGCTCTTATCCAGAGCGACTTACAGTAGTGAATGCATACATTACATTAAAAAAAAATCTCCGTACTGGTCCAAAAGAACAACGCAACAAACGATATCGCAAACATTTTTCACCACCCACCTACTCCTTCCCTGACTCTAAACAATACCAAACAGCCCAGCTCCTCCCTCCCTGACTCTAAACAACACCAAACAGCCCACCTCCTCCCTTCCTGACTCTAAACAACACCAAACAGACAACCTCCTCCCTGTCTGACTCTAAACAACACCAAACAGACAACCTCCTCCCTTCCTGACTCTAAACAACACCAAACAGCCCACCTCCTCCCTTCCTGACTCTAAACAACACCAAACAGCCCACCTCCTCCCTGTCTGCCTCTAAACAACACCAAACAACCCACCTCCTCCCTGTCTGCCTCTAAACAACACCAAACAGCCCACCTCCTCCCTGTCTGCCTCTAAACAACACAAAACAGCCCACCTCCTCCCTTCCTGACTCTAAACAACACCAAAAAGCCCACCTCCTCCCTGTCTGCCTCTAAACAACACCAAACAGCCCACCTCCTCCCTGTCTGCCTCTAAACAACACCAAACAACCCACCTCCTCCCTGTCTGCCTCTAAACAACACCAAACAGCCCACCTCCTCCCTGTCTGCCTCTAAACAACACCAAACAGCCCACCTCCTCCCTTCCTGACTCTAAACAACACCAAAAAGCCCACCTCCTCCCTGTCTGCCTCTAAACAACACCAAACAGCCCACCTCCTCCCTGTCTGCCTCTAAACAACACCAAACAGCCCACCTCCTCCCTGTCTGCCTCTAAACAACACCAAACAGCCCACCTCCTCCCTGTCTGCCTCTAAACAACACCAAACAGCCCACCTCCTCCCTGTCTGCCTCTAAACAACACCAAACAGCTTACATGCAACTCACATCGATTCAGTTCCCAGGGGCTCAAACCAATCTCTGTTGTTTTCAGCCACTCTCTCTGCCTCAACCTGCGACACATCAACCCTATTACTCCATCCACCCAAGATGACTATGACTGATTCCACAGCCAAACAATCAATTGGTATCTCTTTCACTCTCTTTCTCTCCCCCTTCCTTTTCCGGATGTACAAAATATCATGACAAAGTGTCAGTGGTAATAGTTCCACAGAGTTCAATAATAGAGTGATAAGGCAATCAGCGTTTGACCTTGGAGGACAGCTAATTCATCTGCCCATCTATCTTCATTATTTCCTCTGAAATGAGTACAAAAGAAAACCTGAACAATTCATTCATTCTGCTGCTATGACAATTGCATTTTTTATCCCCCTAGTAACGGCATGGCTTGTGTTTTCTTTACCTGATGCAGCAGTTTCTGTGTCTTGGACTTTAGAGTTCTGACAACAGTGGAACTGTCTGTGGGAGTTCTAGAGTTCTGACAACAGTGGAACTGTCTGTGGGAGTTCTAGAGTTCTGACAACAGTGGAACTGTCTGTGGGGGTTCTAGAGTTCTGACAACAGTGGAACTGTCTGTGGGAGTTCTAGAGTTCTGACAACAGTGGAAATGTCTGTGGGGGTTCTAGAGTTCTGACAACAGTGGAACTGTCTGTGGGGGTTCTAGAGTTCTGACAACAGTGGAACTGTCTGTGGGAGTTCTAGAGTTCTGACAACAGTGGAACTGTCTGTGGGGGTTCTAGAGTTCTGACAACAGTGGAACTGTCTGTGGGAGTTCTAGAGTTCTGACAACAGTGGAACTGTCTGTGGGAGTTCTAGAGTTCTGACAACAGTGGAAATGTCTGTGGGAGTTCTAGAGTTCTGACAACAGTGGAAATGTCTGTGGGAGTTCTAGAGTTCTGACAACAGTGGAACTGTCTGTGGGAGTTCTAGAGTTCTGACAACAGTGGAACTCTCTGTGGGAGTTCTAGAGTTCTGACAACAGTGGAACTGTCTGTGGGAGCTCTAGAGTTCTGACAACAGTGGAAATGTCTGTGGGAGTTCTAGAGTTCTGACAACAGTGGAACTGTCTGTGGGAGTTCTAGAGTTCTGACAACAGTGGAACTGTCTGTGGGAGTTCTAGAGTTCTGACAACAGTGGAACTGTCTGTGGGAGCTCTAGAGCAGGAGGTATGAGTTCTGAGATCTAAGATGGTTTAGTTGATATTATCAACAAAGTTTGACAATACATCATTATTTCCCCCAAAACTTACTATAAAAAGGCAATGTTTTCTTCCCCGTCTGTGTACAAATGTAGTGTAAACGTCTTCAGAGAGAGCACAATTTCAAACCAAATGTTTTATCAATTTCACAAGGCACTGGCAAATTATTTCTAATGAACGCAATAGTTAGGTTTTGTTTGAGAGACTCTGGTTGTAAAAGCATCATAATCTAGCTAATAACTTGATGGCTGGGCTCAGTACAAACTGAGGGCTGGATAGTCGAGACAGACCAGTCCAAACTCCTTTACCATCTCCATGCCCATCCTCATCGTTGCTAATATCAAATCAAACTTCATTTATATCGTTGTTTTTTTTACAGAGGATTCATTTCAAAGTGCTTACATGTGAGAATGCAAAGCAAGGCCATATGATAGCAGAGCAGAGAGGATAGAGAACAGAAGGTAAGGCCTGTGTGTCTGCTGTTGGGGGAGAGGAGGCAGCGTGTGTTGCCTGTGTGGATGGACGTTTGTCAGGAGACAGTGATAAAAGGGGGTTGAGGGGGCCTTGCTCAATGCTATTCACAGACAATTTGTAAGGCCGGCTGTTGAAGCCTTGCCAAAGCCTTGTGGAACAGCTGGAGCCCTACGGTGATTGATAAACGAACGAACGCAGGGGCCCGGCCGGCGCCCCCAAGAACTTCATTCTGATATGAATGAGGACAAAAGTGCGACAACATTCAGTGAGTGTTTAATATTAGCGTCATTAAGTGTGAACAGTGGACAAGCCCCCTCAGCCTCAGCTGGGGATACACAAAGCCCACAGAGAGGGTCAGGACCCCCTGCTAATTAACATTTTGATGACAAAATACCCCCTTTTTGTAACTGTTTCCTAATTAATTCACACTTCAGGCCGGGTGATTAAAATAACGTTTAATCTGGATTTGAAGGAGCTATTCGTCTATGGACGTGATGGCTGGCTGTTTAGCTCATTACACAGCAGGGTTAGAGTTAGGTTCAGGGTTAGAGTTAGGGTCTATGGACGTGATGGCTGGCTGTTTAGCTCATTACACAGCAGGGTTAGAGTTAGGTTCAGGGTTAGAGTTAGGTTCAGGGTTAGAGTTAGGGTCTATGGACGTGATGGCTGGCTGTTTAGCTCATTACACAGCAGGGTTAGAGTTAGGTTCAGGGTTAGAGTTAGGTTCAGGGTTAGAGTTAGGGTCTATGGACGTGATGGCTGGCTGTTTAGCTCATTACACAACAGGGTTAGAATTAGGTTCAGGGTTAGAGTTAGGTTCAGGGTTAGAGTTAGGTTCAGGGTTAGAGTTAGGTTCTATGGACGTGGTGGCTGGCTGTTTAGCTCATTACACAGCAGGGTTAGAGTTAGGTTCAGGGTTAGAGTTAGGTTCAGGGTTAGAGTTAGGTTCAGGGTTAGAGTTAGGGTCTATGGACGTGATGGCTGGCTGTTTAGCTCATTACACAGCAGGGTTAGAGTTAGGTTCAGGGTTAGAGTTAGGGTCTATGGACGTGATGGCTGGCTGTTTAGCTCATTACACAGCAGGGTTAGAGTTAGGTTCAGGGTTAGAGTTAGGTTCAGGGTTAGAGTTAGGTTCAGGGTTAGAGTTAGGGTCTATGGACGTGATGGCTGGCTGTTTAGCTCATTACACAACAGGGTTAGAGTTAGGTTCAGGGTTAGAGTTAGGTTCAGGGTTAGAGTTAGGGTCTATGGACGTGATGGCTGGCTGTTTAGCTCATTACACAGCAGGGTTAGAGTTAGGTTCAGGGTTAGAGTTAGGTTCAGGGTTAGAGTTAGGGTCTATGGACGTGATGGCTGGCTGTTTAGCTCATTACACAGCAGGGTTAGAGTTAGGTTCAGGGTTAGAGTTAGGTTCAGGGTTAGAGTTAGGTTCAGGGTTAGAGTTAGGGTCTATGGATGTGATGGCTGGCTGTTTAGCTCATTACACAACAGGGTTAGAGTTAGGTTCAGGGTTAGGGTTAAGTTCAGGGGATAGGTTCAGGTTCAGGGGTTAGGTTCAGGGTTAGGTTCAGGGTTAGAGTTAGGTTCAGGATTAGGTTCAGGGTTAGGTTCAGGGTTAGGTTCAGGGTTAGAGTTAGGTTCAGGGTTAGGGTTAGGTTCAGGGTTAGGGTTAAATTCAGGGGATAGGTTCAGGTTCAGGGGTTAGGTTCAGGGTTAGGTTCAGGGTTAGAGTTAGGTTCAGGATTAGGTTCAGGGTTAGGTTCAGGGTTAGGTTCAGGGTTAGAGTTAGGTTCAGGGTTAGGGTTAGGTTCAGGGTTAGGGTTAAATTCAGGGGATAGGTTCAGGTTCAGGGGTTAGGTTCAGGGTTAGGTTCAGGTTCAGGTTCAGGGGTTAGGTTCAGGGTTAGGGTTAGGTTCAGGTTCAAGGTTAGGTTCAGGGTTAGGTTCATGTTCAGGATCAGGGTTAGGGTTAGGGTTAGGTTCAGGGTTAGGGTTAGGATCAGGGTTAGGGTTAGGGTTAGGTTCAGGGTTAGGGTTAGGGTTAGGTTTAGGTTCATGTTCAGGGTTTGTGGACATTACAGCTGGCTGTTTAGCTCATCACACAGCAGGAAATAAAGGACCTAAAGGGTATACCATTATCTTCCACTTTACGGCCACTTAGGTTTTTTAAATGTTATGATATGAAATGCTATGACCACTCTTTTCTTCAGCTTAACACAAATCTTTTTTTGCCCCAAAATGATACCAAGTTTTATTGGTTTTAGATAGATAGTGTTTTAATTCCGCTTTATGTGTTGAAAAATACCATTCATAACACATCATACATAGCTATCAAAAAATCTATCATTCATATATATATATATATATATATATATATATATATATATATATATATATATATATCTGTGTGTGTGTGTGTGTGTGTGTGTGTGTGTGTGTGTGTGTGTGTGTGTCTGTGTGTGTGTGTGTGTGTGTGTGTGTGTGTGTGTGTGTGTGTGTGTGTGTGTGTGTCTAACAGACAAATAGCCAGATTGTAAACACACTACCTAACATTCATAGATGTTACAGTTTTAAGGTTCCTTCTCTTTCCTATCAGATAGACTCTAGCTAAAAATAATACTACTAATTATATTCAAATAGCACTTACAGTATATGACTATGTTTTAAGTCATTCTTGATGTAATTCCTGGTCTGTGATGTGAACAATATTTTCACTTGCATGATCGCGTGTACAATTTTTGTATATTGTCTGTAAGGGTGGCTGGAAGCCTAGTGGTTTAGAAAGTTGGGCCAGTAACTGAAATGTCGGTGGTTTGAACCCCCGAGCTGACTAGTTGAAAAATCTGTCAATGTGCCCATGAGCAAGGCACTTAAACCTAGTCGCTAAAATGTTGTTGTCCTGTAAGAAGTTTAATCTCTGTGAGAAAAGACAATGAAATGCTGTCTATCTATGCAGCAGTGTAATCTTCTTTCCTTCAGAACCAAACATAGCATATACATGCTAATCCTACAATAGTCAGAACCCCACAACTTGACAAAACAGAATCTTGCTTGTCTCTTTTGATCATATTGAGAAGTAGAACCTATAATCTAATTCCACAGCGAAGTGGTTTTACCATGCTAATCGTTCCATAAACGCATTTTAAACACATATCGACAGGAGAGTATAAAAGAGTTGCAATGGTTCTCGGTCACAGCCTCCTGCAGATTGTGTGACCCATGTGAGTACAGGTCATTGAGACACGGGGTGACCAGTTCAGTCATGGGTGATATTGTCCATTCACTTACTGGGTTCGCTGCTTTTTAAACAGAACAGAAACATCTTTATTAAACAATAGATGTTTTATGTTTTTTGCGCTGTTGCATGATGGTATTTGGATACAATGAGTTAGGATTCATAGGATATGGTTTTAAAACCCAGACACACTATTATAGGAGATGTATAAAGAACCCATGTTTATACTTTTCTCTCTATAATCTAAGGCTTCTTTTGTTTTCTTTTGTTTTTGAAGTCATCATATTTTTGGGAAAATCAAATAAGATATTTTCTCCACCTATAACAGTGATTTTTTGTCTCTCTCTCTCTCTCTCTCTCTCTCTCTCTCTGTCTCTCTCTCTCTCTCTCTCTCTCTCTCTCTCTCTCTCTCTCTGTCTCTCTCTCTCTCTCTCTCTCTCTCACTCTCTCTCTCTCTCTCTCACTCTCTCTCTCTTAAAGTAGAGAGTGTACGAAGCACATTCATCCCGAACCTATTTACTGGCTGGGTAGTGCTTAAGACTTGAACCGCAATTTGAAAAGTTTTCCATCACTAAGTGAAATGTATGGCTGTGACTGGGTTGGGGGGATTGTTCTTGCTATTTATATTTTAGGAATTCAATTTCAGACGTTTCCTTACTGTGACAAAGGAGAACATCCATCCAGTCATTTCATAGCATTCTGAATCTAGAACCTGCCAGGATTCTACCGTGAATGACTGAATATTGATGAACTTGATGAAAACTCTCAATGCGTCTTTTTCCCATTTTTTTTTTTTACATCACCTTAGAGAATAGGATAAGGGAGGGGGGAGGGGGTGTCTCTGACGGGTTCTTCCCCATGGAAAGAAGCACCTCTCTCAATATTCAGAACCCCAGTGTTGTGTATGAAGTCTCAAAAAAGGAGATATCAATCTCACTTTGAAGCTGTGGGGGCTTCATTTGTTTGTGAAGGATGTGAGGTGCTGCCTAAATGACTATGCCAATTCTTCAAAACCCACTTGCAGTTGACACACCACTGCTTCTGCATTCATTGTTTTGGGCCCAAGTTTGTGGACCCTATGATTGAAATTGTGCCCACTTTTCAAAGTCTTGTATCGCAACGAAGAAATAGACACATGCCATTGATATTTGTTACTCTAGTCGGCTATGAGTTTAATAAGATAAAGGACGTTGAAAAGCTTTAAAACATCAGCTGAACTATAGAACCTTTAAAACATCAGCTGAACTATAGAACCTGTAAAACATCAGCTGAACTATAGAACCTTTAAAACATCAGCTGAACTATAAAACCTTTAAAACATCAGCTGAACTATAGAACCTTTAAAACATCAGCTGAACTATAGAAGAAAAAAAAAATTACATTTACTATGCATATTCTTGAGATAAATATTTTTACTGCACTCTTAGAAAGAATGTGCTATCTACAGCACCTTGAGAAAGTATTCACACCCCTTGACCTTTCCCACATTTTGTTGTTACAGCCTGAATTTAAAATGGATTGAATTTAGATGTTACGATGGTCACTGGCCTACACACAATACCCCATCACGTCAAAGTGGAATTATTTATGTTGATGAATTAAAAAAACGGAAAAATCTTGAGTCAATAAGTATTTAACCCTTTTTTATGCCAAGCCGAAATACGTTCAGGAGGAAAAAGCTGCTTATCAAGTCACACAATAAGTTGCATGGACTCACTCTGTGTGCAATATTAGTGTTTGACATGATTTTTGAATAACTACCTCATCTCTGTACCCCACACATACAATTATCTGGAAGGTCCCTCAGCTGAGCAGTGAATTTCAAACACAGATTCAACCACAAAGACCAGGGAGGTTTTCCAATGTCTCGCAAAGAAGGGCACCTATTGGTAGATGGATAAAAAATAAAATAAAAAGCAGACATTGAATATCTCTTTGAGCATGGTGAAGTTATTAATTACACTTCTGAAGCTAAGCAGGGTTGGTCCTGGTCAGTCCCTGGATGGGAGACCAGATGCTGCTGGAAGTGGTGTTGGAGGGCCAGTAGGAGGCACTCTTTCCTCTGGTCTAGAAAATATCCCAATGCCCCAGGGCAGTGATTGGGGACACTGCCCTGTGTAGGGTGCTGTCTTTCGGATGGGACGTTAAACGGGTGTCCTGACTCTCTGAGGTCATTAAAGATCCCATGGCACTTATCTACCAACTGGCCTTCCCTGTGGCTCAGTTGGTAGAGCATGGTGTTTGCAATGCCAGGGTTGTGGGTTCGATTCCCACGGGGGGCCAGTACAAAAAAAAAAATGCATAAAATGAAATGTATGCATTCACTACTGTAAGTCGCTCTGGATAAGAGTGTCTGCTAAATGACTAAAAATGTAAATGTAAAAAAATGTAAGAGTAGGGGTGTTAACCCTGGTGTCCAGGCTAAATTCCCAAACTGTCCCTCTTACCATCACGGTCACCTAATCATCCTCAGCTTACAAATGGCTCTTTCATCCTCCTCCTCTCCCCTGTAACTAGTCCCCAGGTCGTTGCTGTAAATGAGAACGTGTTCTCAGTCAACTTACCTGGTTAAAATAACGGAATAAATATATAAAAAACACTTTGGATGGTGTCAGTTGTCCTTCCTAACTCAGTTGGAATGGAACCCTAGTCACTTTAACAATGTTTACATAACTGGCATTACTCATCTCATATGTATATACAGTATTCTATACTATTCTACGGTATCTTAGTCCGTTCCGCTCTGACATGGCTCGTCCATATATATATATATATATATATATATATATATATGGGGGGGACGTTCTAAGCTAACATGTGGAATTGTTTTGTGATAGTCATACCAAGGATCATTTAGCAATACTTTTTTTACTGGTACTGGGGACCTTCCAACAATTCTTGTGAGGCTTGTGGGTGTCCTAGCAAAACGGAGAACACCATTGTGTTTGTGAGAGTCATCTTTCCATAGAGAGGTCATAATAGTTTGTAGGCCAAACCGTTCGGGTGCTACAGACGATTCTGTGAGAAGACTGATTTTCGGTATGTCTCGTGGTCTGACAAACACCGTTCTACACTCTAAAAATGTGGGGTTCAACAAGAGTTCTTCTAAGATCCTCAAAGTTCTGAAAATTGCCCCCAAAAGGTTCTTCGAAGAACCTCCTTAGTTGGTGGGGGTTCTTGCAGGAACCTAACTGCCCAACTGAAACATTTGGATTTGAATTTGAAAGGACAGCAGGTGCAGGCAAGTGCCTGCAAAATGCAAAAATCTCCTCAGTTTAAGGATCTAAATTGATATTGTTTTATGATGATACCATCTATCTTTTCATATTTGTACATATCTTTCTAAAACAGAAAATGAACATAATTCAATGGATATGAATGAACAAAGAGGTAAGAATATGTTGAAGACTTGGGTGCAGATGACTGAACTGCTCACGTCTGTGTCTGTGTCTGCAAGTATTCAGACGAGGAGGCATACAAAGGTATGTCAATCGGTCTTGGTTTATTATGCAGAACACATCTATCACCCTCCCTCTGAATATCCCATAGGCCTCTACATCGTGGACAAGCTATGTGTATGTAAACCATTATCAAAACAGTTTTATTCATTCACATTTACCACAAAAAAACAAGGTATAAATACTGTCACGTGCATGTTTTGTTAATCATCTATATAATTATTATTTTTTGGATTCTCAGACTTCACCCTCCCTACACCTCTGATGCATATAACTGGAAACCTGTTTGATCAACAT
The DNA here is from genome assembly GCF_901001165.1 of Salmo trutta. Lineage (NCBI taxonomy): Eukaryota > Metazoa > Chordata > Actinopteri > Salmoniformes > Salmonidae > Salmo > Salmo trutta. Next base: position 75,466 of record NW_021822233.1, read on the forward strand.
GCAATGCTAAATCATTCTGGCTGTGGAAAGAGAGAACATCAACACATTAACATCCATATGCCAGAGGATAAACCCACTGGACTTGAGGTTCTGCTGGCAATTTACCTCATATTTAGATTTTTTTAATTCTGCTTTGCCACTAAAATCATAATAAACACTAAGAACTCAAATATTGTGTTATTGTTGTTATTGTTATGCGTATTATTATTATTAATAATAATAATAATAACAGCGGGGTAGTTCCAAAATTAACCCCATAAGGTTCTTCCATAAAAGGGGTATTTGAAAAACTTATACAGTTTAAATTTGAAGAATCCCCTGAAGAATCCCCTGAAGAATCAATCCCCTGAAGAATCCTGAAGAATCCCCTAAAGAATCCTGAAGAAGCCCTAAAGAATCCTGAAGAATCCCCTAAAGAATCCTGAAGAATCCCCTAAAGAATCCTGAAGAATCCCATAAAGAATCCTGAAGAATCCCCTAAAGAATCCTGAAGAAGCCCTAAAGAATCCTGAAGAATCCCCTAAAGAATCCTGAAGAAGCCCTAAAGAATCCTGAAGAATCCCCTAAAGAATCCTGAAGAATCCCCTAAAGAATCCTGAAGAAGCCCTAAAGAATCCTGAAGAATCCCCTAAAGAATCCTGAAGAATCCCCTGAAGAATCCTGAAGAAGCCCTAAAGAATCCTCAAGAATCCCCTAAAGAATCCTGAAGAATCCCCTAAAGAATCCTGAAGAAGCCCTAAAGAATTCTGAAGAATCCCCTAAAGAATCCTGAAGAAGCCCTAAAGAATCCTGAAGAATCCCCTAAAGAATCCTGAAGAATCCCCTAAAGAATCCTGAAGAAGCCCTAAAGAATCCTGAAGAATCCCCTAAAGAATCCTGAAGAATCCCCTAAAGAATCCTGAAGAAGCCCTAAAGAATCCTGAAGAATCCCCTAAAGAATCCTGAAGAAGCCCTAAAGAACCTTTTCTTTTAGAGTGTAGCTCTGCCACCTTGCACTGCAGATGGGAGGGCAATGTTGGCAGATGAGGTGGATTGAGATGCAGCTCAGGCAAAAATAAATTATATCTCTAGTTTAAACAGACACATTTTTTTTTTTTTTTTTTTACAGTGTTATTTAGAGGAAACCTCTGTGGGTGAGGAAATTGTAGGGTAAGAGTTAATGGCTGTGGTAGGAGAAAACTGAGGATGGATCAACAACATTGTCGTTACTCCACAATACTAAACTAAATGACAAGAGTGAAAAGAAGGAAGTCTGTAGAGAATAAAAATATTTGAAAGCATGCATCCTGTTCGCAACAAGGAACTAAAGTTCTCTAGCAGATTAGTAAGAATATCTCACCCCTTGTTCAAGAATTGTCTTTTTCTCTTTATTCAGATTACGAACTCCCACTTTTGGCTATTTGAAAATGAAATAATCTCCAAAATATCACTATTTTTAAAACAAGCTATCAAAAGTTGGTTGCAATTACAGTTTAATCCACCAGAAAAGACAGAACTAATAATACAATAAATATTATGGCTAAACTGAAATATACTAATTGATTAAAAAAAATATGTATATATTTGGGGATATAAAAAAAACGTATAATCTTTGTAAATGATATGATAAATAGGACTGGTGGAGTTATGTCACACATGCAGCTAACACAGACATATGGAAATGTCTGCTCTACCCAGAAATACAACCAACTAATTGCAGCATTACCGCAAAAATGGAAGAGGCAAATGGAAGGGGGGAAAGGTAAGGAAATTGTCTGTCGGCCCTGCATTAAAGACCAAAATTGGTTAATGAAGATTGCGATTAAAAAAAGTATGCCAGTTTCATTTAAGGACCAAAAAATGTACAGCTGTGGCATAGAGATTCTAAAAATATATATTTTTTATACATTTGCAACATTTTCTAAAAACCAGTTTTTGCTTTGTCATTGTGGAGTATTGTGTGTAGATTGATGAAGAACATTTTTTATTTAATACATTTTAAAATAAGGCTGTAACGTAACAAAATGTGGAAAAAGTCCAAATCTGCAGATTTTGCTGCAAAGAGACAGAATCATTAGATCATTTGTTTTGGTACTGTTCATATGTAGCTTGTTTAGATCATTTGTTTTGGTACTGTTCATATGTAGCTTGTTTAGATCATTTGTTTTGGTACTGTTCATATGTAGCTTGTTTAGATCATTTGTTTTGGTACTGTTCATATGTAGCTTGTTTAGATCATTTGTTTTGGTACTGTTCATATGTAGCTTGTTTAGATCATTTGTTTTGGTACTGTTCATATGTAGCTTGTTTAGATCATTTGTTTTGGTACTGTTCATATGTAGCTTGTTTAGATCATTTGTTTTGGTACTGTTCGTATGTAGCTTGTTTAGATCATTTGTTTTGGTACTGTTCATATGTAGCTTGTTTAGATCATTTGTTTTGGTACTGTTCATATGTAGCTTGTTTAGATCATTTGTTTTGGTACTGTTCATATGTAGCTTGTTTTTGTTGGCAGGCTTTTGTTCGCAGGCTTCAGAATTGCAACATTTACCTGGAAATAGCACTGCTGGGTGATTTAAAAAGTCATGGTCAACCCATCAATTATATCAAATGTTTTTTCTTCAATTTACAATCTGTAGAGACTATGTTTTGAAAGGCTTAGAGAGGTTCAGAATTTTTGTGAAACATCACAGTAAAATTGAAAAATATATGGCAAATAGAAATAAAAACCGGATGGTGTCAAGAGATCAATGGGAGGGTTTGAGTGGAGCTGAAGGTTGGGACTTAAAACATGATAACTAATGTAAAATATACTGGGTCCGTAAAATATATAGTAAGTACAAGCTGTAAGTAGAAAACTAAGTGTTGTTATCCATTAGTTTACTCTAATTAGAGGAGGGGTGGTAGAGTTAAGGGAACAAAAAAAAGGAAAATATATTTAAAAAAATATATACTGTACCTCGACTAACCGGTGCCCCCGCACATTGACTCTGTACCGGTACACCCTGCCCTGTATATAGCGTTGCTATTGTTATTTTACTGCTGCTCTTTAATTATTGTAACTTTTATTTTCTATTTTTTACTTATCTATTTTGTTAGGTCTACATCTGTTGTATTCGGCGCATGTGACAAATAACATTTGATTTGTTATATTATATATATATATATATATATATATATATATATATATATATATATATATATATATATATATATATATACTTACAGTACCAGTCAAAAGTTTGGACACATCTACTCATTTCAGGGTTTTTCTTTATTTTAACTTTTCTTCACATTGTAGAATAATAGTGAAGACATCAAAACTATGAAATGACACATATGGAATCATGCAGTAACCAAAAAGGTGTTAAATGAATCAAAATATATTTATATTTGAGATTCTTCAAAGTAGCCACCCTTTGACTTGATGGCAGCTTTGCACACTCTTGGCATTCTCTCAACCAGCTTCACCTGGAATACTTTTTCAACAGTCTTGAAGGAGTTCCCACAAATGCTGAGCACTTGTTGGCTGCTTTTCCTTCACTCTGTGGTCCAACTCATCACAAACCATCTCAATTGGGTTGAGGTCAGGTGATTATGGAGGCCAGGTCTTCTGATGCAGCATTCCGTCACTGTGCCTTGATTTGTTTAACACTTTTTTGTTTACTATGTGATTCCATATGTGTTATTTCATAGTAATAATGTCTTCACTATTAATCTACAATGTAGAAAATAGTAAAAATAAAGAAAAACCCTGAAATTAGTTGGTGTGTTCAAACTTTTGACTGGTACTATATATATATATATATATCTGTATTTCAGTATATATATATATATCTGTATTTCATTTTCAATAAATTTGCAAATATTTCAAAAATATGTTTTCAGTTTGTCATTATGGGGTATTGTGTTAAGATGGGTTACATATTGTAGTTCTTTAGATAAATACAGTCCTACCATGTAGTTCTTTAGATAAATACAGTCCTACCATAGGTTACATATTGTAGTTATTTAGATAAATACAGTTCTACCATAGGTTACATATTGTAGTTCTTTAGATAAATACAGTCCTACCATAGGTTACATATTGTAGTTCTTCAGATAAATACAGTCCTACCATAGGTTACATATTGTAGTTCTTCAGATAAATACAGTCCTACCATAGGTTACATATTGTAGTTCTTCAGATAAATACAGTCCTACCATAGGTTACATATTGTAGTTCTTCAGATAAATACAGTCCTACCATAGGTTACATATTGTAGTTCTTCAGATAAATATAGTCCTACCATAGGTTACATATTGTAGTTCTTCAGATAAATACAGTCCTACCATAGGTTACATATTGTAGTTCTTCAGATAAATACAGTCCTACCATAGGGTACATATTGTAGTTCTTTAGATACAGTTGAAGTCAGAAGTTTACATACACTTAGGTTGGAGACATTAAAAGTTGTTTTTCAACCACTCCACAAATTTCTTGTCAACAAACTATAGTTTTGGCAAGTCGGTTAGGACATCTACTTTGTGCATGACACAAGTAATTTTTCCAACAATTATTTACAGACAGATTATTTCATTTATAATTCACTGTATCACAATTCTAGTGGGTCAGAAGTTTACGTACACTAAGTTGACTGTGCCTTTAAACAGCTTGGAAAATTCCAGAAAATGATGTCATGGCTTTAGAAGCTTCTGATAGGCTAATTGACATAATTTGAGTCAATTGGAGGTGTACCTGTGGATGTATTTCAAGGCCTACCTTCAAACTCAGTGCCTCTTTGCTTGACATCATGGGAAAATCAAAAGAAATCAGCCAAGACCTTAGAAAAAAAATGGTAGACTTCCACAAGTCTGGTTCATCCATGGAGCAATTTCCAAATGCCTGAAGGTACCACGTTCATCTGTACAAACAATAGTACGCAAGTATAAACACCATGGGACCACGCAGCCGTCATACCGCTCAGGAAGGAGACGTGTTCTGTCTCCTAGAGATGAACGTACTTTGGTGCAAAAAGTGTGAATCAATCCCAGAACAACAGCAAAGGACCTTGTGAAGATGCTGGAGGAAACAGGTACAAAAGTATCTATATCCACAATAAAACAAGTCCTATATCAACATTACTTGAAAGGCAGCTCAGCAAAGAAGAAGCCACTGCTCCAAAACCGCCATAAAAAAGCCAGACTACGGTTTGCAACTGCACATGGGAACAAAGATCGTACTTTTTGGAGAAATGTCCTCTGGTTTGAAGAAACAAAAATAGAACTGTTTGGCCATAACGACCATCGTTATGTTTGGAGGAAAAAGGGAGAGGCTTGCAAGCTGAAGAACACCATCCCAACCGTGAAGCATGGGGGAGGCAGCATCATGTTTTGGGGGTGCTTGCTGCAGGACTGGTGCAATTCACAAAATCGATGGCATCATGAGGATGGAAAATTATGTGGATATATTGAAGTAACATCTCAAGACATCAGTCAGGAAGTTAAAGCTTGGTCGCAAATGGGTCTTCCAAACGGACAATGACCCCAAGCATACTTCCAAAGTTATGGCAAAATGGCTTAAGGACAACAAAGTCAAGGTATTGGAGTGGCGATCAAAAAGCCCTGACCTCAATCCTATAGAACATTTGTGGGCAGAACTGAAAAAGCGTGTGTGAGTAAACAGGCCTACAAACCTAACTCAGTTACACCAGCTCTGTCAGGAGGAATGGGACAAAAATCACCCAACTTATTGTGGGAAGCTTGTGGAAGGCTACTCGAAACGTTTGAACCAAGTTAAACAATTTAAAGGCAATGCTACCAAATACTAATTGAGTGTATGTAAACTTCTGACCCACTGGGAATGTGATGAAAGAAATAAAAGCTGAAATAAATCATTCTCTCTACTATTATTCTGACATTTCACATTCTTAAAATAACGTAGTGATCCGAACTGACCTAAAACAGGGAATTTTTACTCGGATTAAATGTCAGGAATTTTGAAAAACTGAGTTTAAATGTATTTGGCTAAGGTGTATGTAAACTTCCGACTTCAACTGTACATTGAGTGTACTGTATAGTGTTTCTGTAGTAAAGTTGCAGGTAGTTACTCTTCCATGCAGGCTCAACCTTTAGGGACTGCTTGCAATGATTTTTGTGAGCTCAAAAAAGATAAAGCCCATCCCTAGATCCCAACTGAAGTACTCACTCTTTCACACACACCGCTACTTGCAGTGGATTGCAAGGCCAGTGTTATAGTATAGTAGTGGCTAAAGCCATCCCTCTCCCAGTCCTAGGTGTGCAATGGCCCATGCAGTTCCCTCAGAGTGTGTTTAGGAGAGAGCCCTCTCCATGTCTGTTCAGTTGTGCCTGATTTACCAACACACACACACACACACACACACACACACACACAGACACACACACACACACACACACACACACACACACACACACACACACACACACACACACACACACACACACACACACACACACACAAACACAGACAGTTCAGTTGTGCCTGATATACCAACACACACACACACACACAAACAAACACAGACAGTTCAGTTGTGGCTGGTTTACCAACACTATTGATTGCAGGTGATGTTCTGGACAGTGTCCATCTGACCTCAGGAGGAGCCTAAATACATCACTGTCCAGAGAGACCTCATGAGACTCAGGGTAATACTGACTCTGTCTGTGTGTGTGTGTGTGTGTGTGTGTGTGTGTGTGTGTGTGTGTGTGTGTGTGTGTGTGTGTGTGTGTGTGTGTGTGTGTGTGTGTGTGTGTGTGTGTGTGTGTGTGTGTGTGTGCTGCAGGCTGCAGCAGCCCTGTGCCCCTCTCCCTCCCTGAGTAGACAGACACATTGATAAAGTGGCTACAGAAAGTCAACAGGATAAACACTTATATACTCTTTTTTTTAAATACACTGCCTAAGCTAAAAATATAGCATGGTATTTGTGGTTGGATAGTGTATTTTATCAAGTCAGAGTGAGAGACAGAGTCCTGGGAAAGGCTACTGTACTATTCTAACAGAATGAGAGACAGAGTCCTGGGGAAGGCTACTGGACTATTCTAACAGAGTGAGAGACAGAGTCCTGGGGAAGGCTACTGTACTATTCTAATAGAGTGAGAGACAGAGTCCTGGGGAAGGCTACTGTACTATTCTAACAGAGTGAGAGACAGAGTCCTGGGGAAGGCTACTGTACTATTCTAATGGAGTGAGAGACAGAGTCCTGGGGAAGGCTACTGGACTATTCTAACAGAGTGAGAGACAGAGTCCTGGGGAAGGCTACTGTACTATTCTAACAGAGTGAGAGACAGAGTCCTGGGGAAGGCTACTGTACTATTCTAACAGAGTGAGAGACAGAGTCCTGGGGAAGGCTACTGTACTATTCTAACGGAGTGAGAGACAGAGTCCTGGGGAAGGCTACTGTACTATTCTAATGGAGTGAGAGACAGAGTCCTGGGGAAGGCTACTGTACTATTCTAACAGAGTAAGAGACACAGTCCTGGGGAAGCTACTGGACTGTTCGAAACTCCTGTTACAATTGTGTTTCCTATGTTGACTTGTCAATCCCCTCTTTGTTTTCATTCTGATCAAGGCCATGCCAAACGTCATGATTAACTTGAATTAGATAAATAAAGAATACAGTAGTGTAAAGTACTTTAGTAAAAATACTTGAAAGTACTACATTTTTTGGGGTATCTGTACTTTACTTTACTATTTATATTTTTGATTACTTTTACTTCAGTACATTCCTAAAGAAAATTATGTACTTTCTAATCCTTACATTTCTTCTGACACCCAAAAGTACTCGTTACATTTTGAATGCTTAGCAGGACAGTAAAATGGTCTGGTTCACACACTTATCAAGAAAACATCCCTGGTCATCCCTACTGCCTCTGATCTGGTGGACTCACTAAACAGAGAACATCCCTGGTCATCCCTACTGCCTCTGATCTGGAGGACTCACTAAACAGAGAACATCCCTGGTCATCCCTACAGCCTCTGATCTGGTGGACTCACTAAACAGAGAACATCCCTGGTCATCCCTACTGCCTCTGATCTGGTGGACTCACTAAACAGAGAACATCCCTGGTCATCCCTACTGCCTCTGATCTGGTGGACTCACTAAACAGAGAACATCCCTGGTCATCCCTACAGCCTCTGATCTTGTGGACTCACTAAACAGAGAACATCCCTGGTCATCCCTACTGCCTCTGATCTGGTGGACTCACTAAACAGAGAACATCCCTGGTCATCCCTACTGCCTCTGATCTGGTGGACTCACTAAACAGAGAACATCCCTGGTCATCCCTACTGCCTCTGATCTGGTGGACTCACTAAACAGAGAACATCCCTGGTCATCCCTACTGCCTCTGATCTGGAGGACTCACTAAACAGAGAACATCCCTGGTCATCCCTACTGCCTCTGATCTGGTGGACTCACTAAACAGAGAACATCCCTGGTCATCCCTACTGCCTCTGATCTGGTGGACTCACTAAACAGAGAACATCCCTGGTAATCCCTACTGCCTCTGATCTGGTGGACTCACTAAACAGAGAACATCCCTACTGCCTCTGATCTGGTGGACTCACTAAACACATGTTTCGTTTGTAAATTATGTCTAAGTGTTGGAGTGTGCCGCTGGCTATGCATAAATAAATAAAAACAAGAAAATGGTGCCGTCTTGTTTGCTTAATATAAGGAATTTGCAATGATTCCTACTTTTACTTTTGGTACTTAAGTATATTTTAGCAATTACATTTAATTTTGATACGTAAGTATATTTAAAACCAAATACTTTTAGACTTTTACTCAAGTAGTATTTTACTGGGTGACTTTCACTTTCACTTGAATCCTTTTTATATTAAGTTATCTTTACTTTTGCTCAAGTATGACATTTGGGCTCTTTTTTTCACCACTGAAAGCATCAACATTTTAATTGTGAGCGAGAGTTGTTCCTATTCCAGTTTCAAGTTTTTATTGTCACGTATACAAGTACAGTGAAATGCCTTTCTTGATTGCTCTTTCCCAACAATGCCGTAATCAATATCAGTAGCACTATAAAAAACCAAAAAGTCAAGTAGAACAAAAACACACAAGAAATAGAAATAAGAAGAACACAATCAACTAAGTCAGCTACATCCAGGGACAGTTCCAGGGTCAGTAGCTACATCCAGGGACAGTTCCAGGGTCAGTAGCTATATACAGGGTCAGTTCCAGGGTCAGTAGCTATATACAGGGTCAGTTCCAGGGTCAGTAGCTACATCCAGGGACAGTTCCAGGGTCAGTAGCTACATACAGGGACAGTTCCAGGGTCAGTAGCTATATACAGGGACAGTTCCAGGGTCAGTAGCTATATACAGGGACAGTTCCAGGGTCAGTAGCTACATCCAGGGACAGTTCCAGGGTCAGTAGCTATATACAGGGTCAGTTCCAGGGTCAGTAGCTATATACAGGGTCAGTTCCAGGGTCAGTAGCTATATACAGGGACAGTTCCAGGGTCAGTAGATATATACAGGGACAGTTCCAGGGTCAGCAGCTACATACAGGGACAGTTCCAGGGTCAGTAGCTACATACAGGGACAGTTCCAGGGTCAGTAGCTATATACAGGGACAGTTCCAGGGTCAGTAGCTACATCCAGGGACAGTTCCAGGGTCAGTAGCTACATCCAGGGACAGTTCCAGGGTCAGTAGCTATATACAGGGACAGTTCCAGGGTCAGTAGCTACATACAGGGACAGTTCCAGGGTCAGTAGCTATATACAGGGACAGTTCCAGGGTCAGTAGCTATATACAGGGACAGTTCCAGGGTCAGTAGCTACATCCAGGGACAGTTCCAGGGTCAGTAGCTACATCCAGGGACAGTTCCAGGGTCAGTAGCTACATACAGGGACAGTTCCAGGGTCAGTAGCTACATACAGGGACAGTTCCAGGGTCAGTAGCTACATCCAGGGACAGTTCCAGGGTCAGTAGCTACATCCAGGGACAGTTCCAGGGTCAGTAGCTACATACAGGGACAGTTCCAGGGTCAGTAGCTACATACAGGGACAGTTCCAGGGTCAGTAGCTACATCCAGGGACAGTTCCAGGGTCAGTAGCTACATACAGGGTCAGTTCCAGGGTCAGTAGCTATATACAGGTCAGTAGCTATATACAGGGACAGTTCCAGGGTCAGTAGCTACATCCAGGGACAGTTCCAGGGTCAGTAGCTATATACAGGGTCAGTTCCAGGGTCAGTAGCTATATACAGGGTCAGTTCCAGGGTCAGTAGCTACATCCAGGGACAGTTCCAGGGTCAGTAGCTACATACAGGGACAGTTCCAGGGTCAGTAGCTATATACAGGGACAGTTCCAGGGTCAGTAGCTATATACAGGGACAGTTCCAGGGTCAGTAGCTACATCCAGGGACAGTTCCAGGGTCAGTAGCTATATACAGGGTCAGTTCCAGGGTCAGTAGCTATATACAGGGTCAGTTCCAGGGTCAGTAGCTATATACAGGGACAGTTCCAGGGTCAGTAGATATATACAGGGACAGTTCCAGGGTCAGCAGCTACATACAGGGACAGTTCCAGGGTCAGTAGCTACATACAGGGACAGTTCCAGGGTCAGTAGCTATATACAGGGACAGTTCCAGGGTCAGTAGCTACATCCAGGGACAGTTCCAGGGTCAGTAGCTACATCCAGGGACAGTTCCAGGGTCAGTAGCTATATACAGGGACAGTTCCAGGGTCAGTAGCTACATACAGGGACAGTTCCAGGGTCAGTAGCTATATACAGGGACAGTTCCAGGGTCAGTAGCTATATACAGGGACAGTTCCAGGGTCAGTAGCTACATCCAGGGACAGTTCCAGGGTCAGTAGCTACATCCAGGGACAGTTCCAGGGTCAGTAGCTACATACAGGGTCAGTTCCAGGGTCAGTAGCTATATACAGGTCAGTAGCTATATACAGGGACAGTTCCAGGGTCAGTAGCTACATCCAGGGACAGTTCCAGGGTCAGTAGCTACATACAGGGACAGTTCCAGGGTCAGCAGCTATTTACAGGGACAGTTCCAGGGTCAGTAGCTACATACAGGGACAGTTCCAGGGTCAGGAGCTACATACAGGGACAGTTCCAGGGTCAGTAGCTATATACAGGGACAGTTCCAGGGTCAGTAGCTACATACAGGGACAGTTCCAGGGTCAGTAGCTATTTACAGGGACAGTTCCAGGGTCAGTAGCTACATACAGGGACAGTTCCAGGGTCAGCAGCTATTTACAGGGACAGTTCCAGGGTCAGTAGCTATATACAGGGACAGTTCCAGGGTCAGTAGCTATATACAGGGACAGTTCCAGGGTCAGTAGCTATATACAGGGACAGTTCCAGGGTCAGTAGCTATATACAGGGACAGTTCCAGGGTCAGTAGCTATTTACAGAGACAGTTCCAGGGTCAGTAGCTATATACAGGGTCAGTTCCAGGGTCAGTAGCTATTTACAGGGACAGTTCCAGGGTCAGTAGCTACATACAGGGACAGTTCCAGGGTCAGTAGCTACATACAGGGACAGTTCCAGGGTCAGTAGCTATATACAGGGACAGTTCCAGGGTCAGTAGCTACATACAGGGACAGTTCCAGGGTCAGTAGCTATTTACAGGGACAGTTCCAGGGTCAGTAGCTATATACAGGGACAGTTCCAGGGTCAGTAGCTATATACAGGGACAGTTCCAGGGTCAGTAGCTATATACAGGGACAGTTCCAGGGTCAGTAGCTATATACAGGGACAGTTCCAGGGTCAGTAGCTACATACAGGGACAGTTCCAGGGTCAGTAGCTACATACAGGGACAGTTCCAGGGTCAGCAGCTACATACAGGGACAGTTCCAGGGTCAGTAGCTATATACAGGGTCAGTTCCAGGGTCAGTAGCTACATACAGGGACAGTTCCAGGGTCAGTAGCTACATACAGGGACAGTTCCAGGGTCAGTAGCTACATACAGGGACAGTTCCAGGGTCAGTAGCTATTTACAGGAACAGTTCCAGGGTCAGTAGCTATATACAGGGTCAGTTCCAGGGTCAGTAGCTACATACAGGGACAGTTCCAGGGTCAGTAGCTACATACAGGGACAGTTCCAGGGTCAGGAGCTACATCCAGGGACAGTTCCAGGGTCAGGAGCTACATACAGGGTCAGTTCCAGGGTCAGTAGCTACATCCAGGGACAGTTCCAGGGTCAGTAGCTATATACAGGGTCAGTTCCAGGGTCAGTAGCTACATACAGGGACAGTTCCAGGGTCAGTAGCTACATACAGGGTCAGTTCCAGGGTCAGTAGCTACATACAGGGTCAGTTCCAGGGTCAGTAGCTACATCCAGGGACAGTTCCAGGGTCAGTAGCTACATACAGGGTCAGTTCCAGGGTCAGTAGCTACACACAGGGTCAGTTCCAGGGTCAGTAGCTACATCCAGGGACAGTTCCAGGGTCAGTAGCTATATACAGGGTCAGTTCCAGGGTCAGTAGCTATATACAGGGTCAGTTCCAGGGTCAGTAGCTATATACAGGGTCAGTTCCAGGGTCAGTAGCTATATACAGGGACAGTTCCAGGGTCAGTAGCTATATACAGGGTCAGTTCCAGGGTCAGTAGCTATATACAGGGACAGTTCCAGGGTCAGTAGCTATATACAGGGTCAGTTCCAGGGTCAGTAGCTATATACAGGGTCAGTAGCTATATACAGAGACAGTTCCAGGGTCAGTAGCTATATACAGGGACAGTTCCAGGGTCAGTAGCTATATACAGGGTCAGTTCCAGGGTCAGTAGCTATATACAGGGACAGTTCCAGGGTCAGCAGCTATTTACAGAGACAGTTCCAGGGTCAGTAGCTATATACAGGTACAGTTCCAGGGTCAGTAGCTATTTACAGGGACAGTTCCAGGGTCAGTAGCTATTTACAGGGACAGTTCCAGGGTCAGTAGCTATTTACAGAGACAGTTCCAGGGTCAGTAGCTATTTACAGAGACAGTTCCAGGGTCAGCAGCTATTTACAGAGACAGTTCCAGGGTCAGTAGCTATTTACAGGGACAGTTCCAGGGTCAGTAGCTTTTTACAGGGACAGTTCCAGGGTCAGTAGCTATTTACAGGGACAGTTCCAGGGTCAGTAGCTATTTACAGGGACAGTTCCAGGGTCAGTAGCTATTTACAGGGACAGTTCCAGGGTCAGTAGCTATTTACAGGGACAGTTCCAGGGTCAGTAGCTATTTACAGGGACAGTTCCAGGGTCAGCAGCTATTTACAGGGACAGTTCCAGGGTCAGTAGCTATTTACAGGGACAGTTCCAGGGTCAGCAGCTATTTACAGGGACAGTTCCAGGGTCAGTAGCTCACTATTGTACTGTAAGAAATGATCACTATAGTCAGCCATGGTCCAGGTACTGTAAGTTATCACTATAGTCAACAGAGGGGTTGGGTTATTCTTCCACGTAATATCATAACAATATTGGTCTGTTCTTCCTGTTTACCTTTCTGTGAATACTAATTGGGATTATTAATAAGCAATCATGTAAACACTCAGCCCTGACCTGTGTGACCTGCTGTTCTACCACACGTTACACACACCTCAGAGTTGTTGACGGGAAAACAACTAGACTTTACCTGGCATGAAAGTACCTCAGCAGTCGCCAACCGACACACACGTTGTGGGGAGATGTGTGTGTGTGTGTACGTGTGTGTGTGTACGCCTTTAAATTAATTAACATCAGACCTCTTGTAAGCAGTTCATTTCTGTAAACAAACATTCTAATATGCAGTAATTAATTAAATCTGCCAAGCTTCTCCCCTCCTCCCATTGATCTCTCCCTTCACTTCACTTTCTGTTCATGTTGAAGAGTTTATTACTGTTTGAGAGAGGCACAGCGAGAGAGAGAGAGAGAGAGAAAGAGAGAGAGAGAGAGAGAGAGAACAAGACAATGCAGGACATGTTGTCCTGGTAAACACATACTGGGAGGTAGGGAGAGGGACCTGTGTTAAACCTCTAGAATCTAATGTTCAGACAAACTGGGGGGGAATAGCAATGTAGTTGTGTGCTCCTGTATAGAACCACAGATATCACACCTCCACTGTGTATATTGTGGAAAATGTCTTTTCCCAAATACTTCTCATAAGCATTTGCTAAATAAAACATGTGGACCGTTCTGCTTGAACAAAAATACAATAGTTAATTATTTATCAGTTGTTGTTTATCAAGATTACATTCAACATAATATAGAACATTAAGATTTGAAAAAAAATTCCAGGAATTGATATTGAATAACTAAATGTTATTCCTGTTACCTTGTTCCATGTAATGCGGAGACCTCTCTTTATAACAGGAAGGACAAACCACTTCCTGCTTCCCTTCAATGCTTTCTGTTTGATATCAGCCAGGCTCAAACAGACACACAGCCCCAGCTCTACATAAGAGAGCTGCTCATGGCTTGATGATTTTGGAATCGATTTGCCATTCTCACAAACGAAGGCTGAGCAATCAGTCCAAGCCTGGCTGCGTTTGGCCCAGAGAGAGAGAGAGAGAGAGAGAGAGATAGGGAGAGAAAGAGAGAGAGAGCGAGAGAGAGAGAAAGAGAGAGACAAAGAGAGAGAGAGACAAAGAGAGAGAGAGACAAAGAGAGAGAGAGTAGGGAGAGAGACAGAGAGCGAGAGAGAGAGAGAGAGAGAGAGAGAGATGCGCCACGAGAGGAGGCCAGGCATGGCTGGTCTGAATCATGAAGAATAATGTTTAGCCTGGCAGATGATTAGGGATGTTAATTTTTTGGGAGGGGGGAGACGAGGGGAGAAGGGGGCTAGGGGCTTGTGCTTTGTGTTGCCTGTGATGTCACTTTGGATATGTGAGCATGCAGCAATCTGGCAGGGGTTCATCCTGGCCAAATACTGCTGCTGCTGCTGCTGCTCAATTTGCTGTGTTCTCCTGCTCCATTTGCCTGTTAATGAGAGCTGTTGTTGTGGGTACCCATGTGTACCATGTCACCAAACAGGCAGGCAGCACCTTCACCTGACGCTCTGCTCGGTCGGACTACAGCGGAGGAACATGGCTGCCACTGTGACAGATGTTTTTCCAGGCCCGGGGATAGACCCATATGAGACAGAGAGAGAGAGAGAGAGAGAGAGAGAGAGAGAGAGAGAGAGAGAGAGAGAGACAGAAAGACAGAGACACAGAGACACAGAGAGAGAGACAGAGAGACACAGAGAGAGACAGAGAGAGAGAGAGAGAGGAAGAGAGAGAGAGAGAGAGAGAGAGAGGGAGAGGGAGAGGGAGAGGGAGAGGGAGAGGGAGAGGGGGAGAGAGACAGAGAGAGAGAGAGAGAGAGAGAGAGGGAGAGAGAGAGGGAGAGAGAGAGAGAGAGAGAGAGAGAGAGAGAGAGAGAGAGGGGGGGGGGGTGAGGGATGTATAGATGACAACAACTGCTATACCATGTCTCTCTGTCTGAGCATCACAACATGCACAGCATACAGAAACAACACTCAGCTGTTTTCGCTGAAAGGATATCATCAACGTGACAGGACAAATCCGTTCCGCTAGGTTGTTGTAATACTAAAAACATAATTTACTAAATATAATTTCATGAATAAATGTTACAAACTCTGATGCAGCTCACTACAAGACAATTGTAATTATACAATATTGCTAAAAATACTCCAAGAACATTTGAAAATACACTGAAAGCACTAGGTAACACCAGTAACAAGACTGGTGTATTCAGGACATTACTTAGCTGTTAGTTAGTCTGGTGTATTTGGGACTTTACCTAGCTGTTAGTTAGTCTGGTGTATTTGGTGATTTACCTAGCTGTTAGTTAGTCTGGTGTATTTGGGACTTTACCTAGCTGTTAGTTAGTCTGGTGTATTTGGTGATTTACCTAGCTGTTAGTTAGTCTGGTGTATTTGGGACTTTACCTAGCTGTTAGTTAATCTGGTGTATTTGGTGATTTACCTAGCTGTTAGTTAGTCTGGTGTATTTGGTGATTTACCTAGCTGTTAGTTAGTCTGGTGTATTTGGTGATTTACCTAGCTGTTTGTTATTCTGGTGTATTTGGGACTTTACCTAGCTGTTAGTTAGTCTGGTGTATTTGGGACTTTACCTAGCTGTTAGTTAATCTGGTGTATTTGGTGATTTACCTAGCTGTTAGTTAATCTGGTGTATTCAGGACATTACTTAGCTGTTAGTTAATCTGGTGTATTTGGTGATTTACCTAGCTGTTAGTTAATCTGGTGTATTCAGGACATCACTTAGCTGTTAGTTAGTCTGGTGTATTTGGGACTTTACCTAGCTGTTAGTTAATCTGGTGTATTTGGGACTTTACCTAGCTGTTAGTTAGACTGGTGTATTTGGTGATTTACCTAGCTGTTAGTTAGACTGGTATATTTGGTGATTTACCTAGCTGTTAGTTAGTCTGGTGTATTTGGTGATTTACCTAGCTGTTAGTTAGTCTGGTGTATTTGGTGATTTACCTAGCTGTTAGTTAGTCTTGTGTATTCAGGACATCACTTAGCTGTTAGTTAGTCTGGTGTATTTGGTGATTTACCTAGCTGTTAGTTAGTCTGGTGTATTCAGGACTTTACCTAGCTGTTAGTTAGTCTGGTGTATTCAGGACATCACTTAGCTGTTAGTTAATCTGGTGTATTTGGGACTTTACCTAGCTGTTAGTTAATCTGGTGTATTTGGTGATTTACCTAGCTGTTAGTTAATCTGGTGTATTTGGTGATTTACCTAGCTGTTAGTTAATCTGGTGTATTTGGTGATTTACCTAGCTGTTAGTTAGTCTGGTGTATTCAGGACATCACTTAGCTGTTAGTTAATCTGGTGTATTTGGGACTTTACCTAGCTGTTAGTTAATCTGGTGTACTTGGGACTTTACCTAGCTGTTAGTTAGTCTGCTGTATTTGGGACTTTACCTAGCTGTTAGTTAGTCTGGTGTATTTGGGACTTTACCTAGCTGTTAGTTAATCTGGTGTATTTGGGACTTTACCTAGCTGTTAGTTAGTCTGGTTTATTTGGGACTTTACCTAGCTGTTAGTTAATCTGGTGTATTTGGGACTTTACCTAGCTGTTAGTTAGTCTGGTGTATTTGGGACTTTAGAGCCCAAAGGGTGACTTTTTGATTGGTGGCAGTTTTTTTTTACTAATGACTTTTTAATTTATTTTCAGTCTCTTTTCTCCCTTGTTACTTTCATTTCAACGTATTGCCTATCAAGCTACAGTTGAAGTCAGAAGTTTACATACACTTAGGTTGGAGTCATTAAAACTCATTTTTCAACAACTCCACAAATTTCTTATTAATAAAATATAGTTTTGGCAAGTCGGTTAGGACATCTACTTCGTGCAAAACACAAGTAATTATTCCAACAATTGTTTACAGACAGATTATTTCACTTTGAATTCACTGTATCACAAATCCAGTGGGTCAGGAGTTTACATACACTAAGTTGACTGTGCCTTAAAACAGCTTGGAAAATTCCAGAAAATGACATCATGGCTTTAGAACCTTCTGATAGGCTAATTGACATAATTTGATTCAATTGGAGGTGTACCTGTGGGTGTATTTCAAGGCCTACCTTCAAACTCATTGCCTCTTTGCTTTACATCATGGGGAAATCAAAAGAAATCAGCCAAGACCTCAGAAAAAAATGTGTAAACCTCCACAATTCTGGTTCATCCTTGGGAGCAATTTCCAAATGCCTGAAGGTACCACGTACATCTGTACAAACAATAGTGTCTAAGTATAAACACCATGGGACCACGCAGCCGTCATACCGCTCAGGAAGGAGACACATTCTGTCTCCTAGAGAGGAACGTACTTTGGTGCGAAAAGTGCAAATCAATCCCAGAACAAAAGCAAAGGACCTTGTGAAGATGCTGGAGGAAACAGGTACAAAAGTATCTATATCCACAATAAAACGAGTCCTATATCAACATTACTTGAAAGGCCGCTCAGCAAGGAAGAAGCCACTGCTCCAAAACCGCCATAAAAAAGCCCGACAACGGTTTGCAACTGCACATGGGACAAAGATCGTACTTTTTGGAGAAATGTCCTCTGGTCTGATGAAACAAAAATAGAAATGTTTGGCCATAATGACCATCGTTATGTTTGGAGGAAAAAGGGAGAGGCTTGCAAGCTGAAGAACACCATCCCAACCGTGAAGCAAGGGGGTGGCAGCATCATGTTGTGGGGGTGCTTGCTGCAGGACTGGTGCAATTCACAAAATCGATGGCATCATGAGGATGGAAAATGATGTGGATATATTGAAGTGACATCTCAAGACATCATTCAGGAAGTTAAAGCTTGGTTGCAAATGGGTCTTCCAAATGGACAATGACCCCAAGCGTACTTCCAAAGTTGTGGCAAAATGGCTTAAGGACAACAAAGTCAAGGTATTGGAAAGGCCATCACAAAGACCTGACCTCAATCCCATGGAAAATTTGTGGGCAGAACTGAAAAAGCATGTGCGAGCAAGGGGGCCTACAAACATGACTCAGGTACACCAGCTCTGTCAGGAGGAATGGGCCAAAATTCACCCAACTTATTGTGGGAAGCTTGTGGAAGGCTACCTGAAACATTTGACCCAAGTTAAACAATTTAAAGGCAATGCTACCAAATACTAATTGAGTGTATGTGAACGTCTGACCAACTGGGAATGGGATGCAAGAAATAAAAACTGAAATAAATTATTCTCTCTACTATTATTCTGACATTTAACATTCTTAAAATAAAGTGGTGATCCTAACTGACCTAAGACAGGGAATTTTTACTCGTATTAAGTGTCAGGATTTGTGAAAAACTGAGTTTAAATGTAGTTGGCTAAGGTGTATGTAAACTTCCGACCTTAACTGTAGATTCATTCTCATCAACTCCTGAATCTTAAATCTTGAAAAAAGTCCCCTAGCCCCTCTCTTATGCCACCGCGAGTGCAGAAGTGTTGCAGAACTCATCCTCGTTGCATGATCGAGCTACCCACCGGTGACGAGCGGTGAGTTTCAAATTAATTGCACCAGTAAGAGGTTACTAGCATGTGTTGTCTCACGGTCAGGGACAGGGAAGGGGCCAACTGCCTTCCACTGTTTATAAGTAGCAGAACAATTCAAATCAAGTAAAGAATAGGTTGTTTTGACAGCATAGCCTTGCTAACTAGCTGATTCATCTAGCCTACATTAGAGATGATCAGATGATATAGCTAACTAGCTGATTCATCTAGCCTACATTAGAGATGAACAGCTGATATATCTAGCTAGCTGATTCATCTAGCCTACATTAGAGATGATCAGCTGATATATCTAACTAGCTGATTCATCGAGCCTACATTAGAGATGAACAGCTGATATATCTAACTAGCTGATTCATCTAGCCTACATTAGAGATGAACAGCTGATATAGCTAACTAGCTGATTCATCTAGCCTACATTAGAGATGATCAGCTGATATATCTAACTAGCTGATTCATCTAGTCTACATTAGAGATGAACAGCTGATATATCTAACTAGCTGATTCATCTAGTCTACATTAGAGATGAACAGCTGATATATCTAACTAGCTGATTCATCTAGTCTACATTAGAGATGAACAGCTGATATATCTAACTAGCTGATTCATCTAGCCTACATTAGAGATGAACAGCTGATATATCTAACTAGCTGATTCATATAGCCTACATTAGAGATGAACAGCTGATATATCTAACTAGCTGATTCATCTAGCATACATTAGAGATGAACAGCTGATATATCTAACTAGCTGATTCATCTAGCCTACATTAGAGATGAACAGCTGATATATCTAACTAGCTGATTCATCTAGCCTACATTACAGATGATCAGATGATATATCTAACTAGCTGATTCATCTAGCATACATTAGAGATGAACAGCTGATATATCTAACTAGCTGATTCATCTAGCCTACATTAGAGATGAACAGCTGATATATCTAACTAGCTGATTCATATAGCCTACATTACAGATGATCAGCTGATATATCTAACTAGCTGATTCATCTAGCCTACATTAGAGATGAACAGCTGATATATCTAACTAGCTGATTCATCTAGTCTACATTAGAGATGATCAGCTGATATATCTAACTAGCTGATTCATCTAGCCTACATTAGAGATGAACAGCTGATATATCTAACTAGCTGATTCATCTAGCCTACATTAGAGATGATCAGCTGATATATCTAACTAGCTGATTCATCTAGTCTACATTAGAGATGAACAGCTGATATATCTAACTAGCTGATTCATCTAGCCTACATTAGAGATGATCAGCTGATATATCTAACTAGCTGATTCATCTAGTCTACATTAGAGATGAACAGCTGATATATCTAACTAGCTGATTCATCTAGTCTACATTAGAGATGAACAGCTGATATATCTAACTAGCTGATTCATCTAGCCTACATTAGAGATGATCAGCTGATATATCTAACTAGCTGATTCATCTAGCCTACATTAGAGATGAACAGCTGATATATCTAACTAGCTGATTCATCTAGCCTACATTAGAGATGAACAGCTGATATAGCTAACTAGCTGATTCATCTAGCCTACATTAGAGATGAACAGCTGATATATCTAACTAGCTGATTCATCTAGCCTACATTAGAGATGAACAGCTGATATAGCTAACTAGCTGATTCATCTAGCCTACATTAGAGATGAACAGCTGATCCAGCCCACCCCCAGTAGAGGTTCTAGTAAAACTACTTAACTAACTCCCTCTCGGTGTTATTTCTTGCTGGCTGGGATTACAATGTGTGATGAGTGAACTTGTTTTTGTAGAACATTAAGGCTTATGTTAAAACAAATCATGGAGAATTTAACAACAGGAGCAGTACAAAAGTATGAAGGGGATAAAGGTAGATTTTTATTTTTATTTTGGGGGGGGGGTGGCGTCCTTTTTTCACTTTGAGCACCTGCCCCACCAAAGGTCTGTGCAAGGCCCTGACTAGCTGTTAGTTGGTTTGTGGTCATTACAGCACATGACAGGCAGCTTGGTGTGAGTGAGTCAGTATAGTGATTTAGTGGGAGGGGATCTCTCTCCTGAGTGGTTCCATGGTTTCTGTGTCACAGGATGGATGGCTAGAGTAAACTCATTACATCACAGTGTGACAACAGCACTTAATTACTAATGGGTGAACTCTCCACAGTCCACTCTGTTCTGACACACACACACACACACACACACACACACACACACACACACACACACACACACACACACACACACACACACACACACACACACACAGAGAGAGCGGAACAGGACTGAGGCCCTTATACTGGCTGGCTGGGTCTGGGGGCCTACACAGAGCTCTCCAGTCATAATGTTGGGGTTATCTCTCCACAGTCCTCTGTACCAACTGGATGGAGACTACTTAGTGGAATAGAGCAGATGAAGAGGCCCTGCTTGGTCATAACCAATGTGAAAGGTTGAGGAAATACACTGTTCAGATTCCCAGAACACAGGTTGAGTGTAGTGCTGAACTTAAAACCTATGGAGATTCACCATTGAGCATGATTTTTTTGTCCAGTACTAGGCTTGATCTGTGCATGGCAAACCAGCCCTAAATGTTTATTGTAAACATGTATACATCTGTTAAGCATACAGCTACATTTGTTTAAATTCAAAAACAATACCCTGACTGTAGTTCAAGGTTGAAGGTTTGCCTTGTGTACTACTTTCATTTCATTAAGGATTGTGTTGTATCCTAGTTTCATTTCATTAAGGATTGTGTTGTATCCTAGTTTCATTTCATTAAAGATTGTGTTGTATCCTAGTTTCATTTCATTAAGGATTGTGTTGTATCCTAGTTTCATTTCATTAAGGATTGTGTTGTATCCTAGTTTCATTTCATTAAGGATTGTGTTGTATCCTAGTTTCATTTCATTAAGGATTGTGTTGTATCCTAGTTTCATTTCATTAAGGATTGTGTTGTATCCTAGTTTCATTTCATTAAGGAGTGTGTTGTATCCTAGTTTCATTTCATTACGGATTGTGTTGTATCCTAGTTTCATTTCATTAAGGATTGTGTTGTATCCTAGTTTCATTTCATTAAGGAGTGTGTTGTATCCTAGTTTCATTTCATTACGGATTGTGTTGTATCCTAGTTTCATTTCATTAAGGATTGTGTTGTATCCTAGTTTCATTTCATTAAGGATTGTGTTGTATCCTAGTTTCATTTCATTAAGGATTGTGTTGTATCCTAGTTTCATTTCATTAACGATTGTGTTGTATCCTAGTTAATTACATTGCAGTAGAATGAAATGTGCCCTATACCTTTGTGGTGTGCATTGCATTGCAGCAGTGATATTGCATAGAAGTGCATCATTAAACAAGATCCATAAAAAAGTGCAGGTTACCAGACCTACTCCGCATCCCATATGGCACCCTATTCCCTACCAAGTGCACTAGGGTCCATAGGGCACTGGTCAAAACTAGTGCAGTAAAAAAGGTAATACGATAGCATTTGGCACGTAAAGCTAATTTTAATGACAAAGCACTGATCTGAGAGAAGTATAAATATGGTGTAATTCAGCCAGGTTTCATGCCTGGTTAAGCATGGATATTCTTTTGGCGGCCCACTAACTGATATTACTTCTCTGCAATATTTCAGTAGCGCGCATCACGTCACACCCGGCCGAAATTAACTGTGATGTGTGAGCTGTTCAAGACCCGGCGCTCTCCCAACTGTCTTCCCATTCTATCAGGATAGATAGAACAAGCTGTGTACAAAGCTCCCACCATCTAACAAGCTGTCCAGGCAAATTTAAATGCGTCTTTAAAAAAATGGAGGAGATGGGAGAGGCCTCCTTAATGTTTGTGCTAGTGGGAAAATAATGTAATGGATGCCATGCCCTGAGAGAGACAGCGAGAGAGAGAGAGAGAGAGGGAGAGAGGAGGAGAGAGAGAAGGGGAGAGAAAGGGGAGAGAGAGAGAGAGGAGAGAGAGAGAGAGAGAGAGAGAGAGAGAGAAGGGGAGAGAGAGAAGGGGAGAGAGAGAGAGAGAGAAGGGGGGAGAGGGAGAAGGGGGAGAGAGAGAGCGAGATAGAGAGAGAGAGAAGGGGAGAGAAGAGAGAGAAAGAGAGCGGGGGAGTATGCAGACAGTTGATTTTTTCTCTCTCTTATTATCCAACCCATCGCTGATATACAGATGTAAATATGCTGCTTAGACGCCCCCCCTTCATCTCTCTCCCTCATTCTCCCCCCTCCCTCCCTCCATCTCTCTCTCCCTCTCTCCCTCATTCTCCCTCCCTCTTTCCGTCTCACTCTCCCTCCCTCATTCTCTCTCCCTCCCTCCATCTCTCTCTCCCTCCCTCCCTCCCTCATTCTCCCTCCCTCTTTCCGTCTCACTCTCCCTCCCTCATTCTCTCTCCCTCCCTCCGTCCCTCCCTCTCTCCCTCCATCTCTCTCTCCTTCCCTCTTTCCTCCCTCCAGCCTTCTCTCCATCTCTCTCTCTCTCTCTCCCTTCCTCGCTCCCTCCATCTGCCACACAATAGTTTAACATTCTTAATCCATGAGCAACCATTGAACATTAGTGAATTGCAAATTACAGATATTATAATGTCTCTGTGTCTCTGTTTTTTTTTTAGTTTTTGGTTCTGTGTCCCACTGTCACTCAGTGTTGTGGCATCGTGCACTCGTCCACTCATCCCTTGTTTCTCTCTCTCACGCATCCCTCTCTTCTCTGCGTTCATTAGGCACCCTGTGCCATCATGGCACCATATGATACTGTCATCATTTGGTAATTAAACCTTTGCTCGTTTAAATATGAAAAGCTGGCATGGGCCTGATCGTAAACAACGTTGTGCAAAACCAGATTGTACAGACTAAATTAGATTTCAAGTAGTATCTTTGTCGTGGCCACTCGTTCTACTTTCTTTTCCAGATAAACAAGAAACATTGAAAGCTCGCCCTGTGGACCAGAAAGGTTTGTCACATGTTTTTCCAGGATTACTGGTTGGGTTTAGGGAAAATTACTGAAATTACACAACCTCTAATTTGCCCATATAGACGTACCTGACTTCCAACAGGTAGAGTATAGATTAGATTACCTGACTTCCAACAGGTAGAGTATAGATTAGATTACCTGACTTCCAACAGGTAGAGTATAGATTAGATTACCTGACTTCCAACAGGTAGAGTATAGATTAGATTACCTGACTTCCAACAGGTAGAGTATCGATTAGATTACCTGACTTCCAACAGGTAGAGTATAGATTAGATTACCTGACTTCCAACAGGTAGAGTATAGTTTAGATTACCTGACTTCCAACAGGTAGAGTATAGATTAGATTACCTGACTTCCAACAGGTAGAGTATAGATTAGATTACCTGACTTCCAACAGGTAGAGTATAGATTAGATTACCTGACTTCCAACAGGTAGAGTATAGATTAGATTACCTGACTTCCAACAGGTAGAGTATAGATTAGATTACCTGACTTCCAACAGGTAGAGTATAGTTTAGAGGATCTTCAGATGGCAGCCTGCTTGAATGACAACAGGATGGTAGCTAGAGTACAGCGCATTAAAAGAGACTAGACCATGAAGACCATAACACACACACACACACACACACACACAGCTATCAACTCCTAAATGTACAGGTGGTATGTACTAACACACTATACACTAACACACTATACACTAACACACTATACACTAACACACTATACACTAACACACTATGTACTAACACACTACACACTAACACACTATACACTAACACACTATACACTAACACACTATACACTAACACACTATACACTAACACACTATACACTAACGCACTATACACTAACGCACTATACACTACCGCACTATACACTAACACACTATACACTAACACACTATACACTAACACACTATACACTAACACACTATACACTAACACACTATACACTAACGCACTATACACTAACACACTATACACTAACACACTATACACTAACACACTATACACTAACACACTATAACTAACACACTACACACTACACACTAACTAACACACTATACACTAACACACTATACACTAACACACTATACACTAACACACTATGTACTAACACACTATAACACACTATACACTAACACACTGAGTACTAACAACATACACTACACAACACATATACACTAACACACTAATACCACTAACACACTATACACTAACACACTATGTACTAACCCCACTATACACTAACACCTATACACTAACACACTATACACTAACACACTATACACTACACACTAAGTACTACACACTATACACTAACACACTATACACTAACACCACTATATACTAACACACTATACATATCTAACACTATACACTAACACCTAATACACTAACAAACTAACACTAACACACTATACACTAACACAACTATAACACTAACAAATATACACTAACACACTATACACTAAACGCACTATACACTAAACACCTATACACTAACACACTTAGTACTAACACACTATACACTAACACACTTATCACTAACCACATTACACTAACACACTAAGTACTAACACACTATACACTAACACACTATACACAAACACACTATACACTAACACACTAAGTACTAACACACTATACACTAACACACTATACACTAACACACTATGTACTAACACACTATACACTAACACACTATACACTAACACACTATACACTAACACACTATGTACTAACACACTATACACTAACACACTATACACTAACACACTATACACTAACGCACTATACACTAACGCACTATACACTAACACACTATACACTAACACACTATACACTAACACACTATACACTAACGCAAACACACTATACACTAACACACTATACACTAACACACTATGTACTAACACACTATACACTAACACACTATACACTAACACACTATACACTAACGCCTATACACTACACACTATACACTAACACACTACACTAACACACTATACTACTAACACACTATACACTAACACACTATACACTAACACACTATACACTAACGCACTATACACGAACGCACTATACACTAACAGCACTATACACTAACACTACACTATACACTAACACACTATACACTAACACACTATACACTAACGCAAACACACTATACACTAACACACTATACACTAACACACTATGTACTAACACACTATACACTAACACACTATACACTAACACAGTATACACTAACGCACTATACACTAACACACTATACACTAACACACTATACACTAACACACTATATACTAACACACTATACACTAACACACTATACACTAACACACTATACACTAACACACTATACACTAACACACTATACACTAACGCACTACACACTAACACACTATACACTAACACACTATGTACTAACACACTATACACTAACACACTATACACTAACACACTATACACTAACACACTATACACTAACACACTATACACTAACGCACTATACACTAACACTATACACTAACACACTATATACTAACACACTATGTACTAACAAACTATGTACTAACACACTATACACTAACACACTATACACTAACACACTATACACTAACAAACTATGTACTAACACACTATGTACTAACAAACTATGTACTAACACACTATACACTAAAACACTATACACTAACACACTATACACTAACAAACTATGTACTAACACACTATACACTAACACACTATACACTAACACACTATACACTAACGCACTATACACTAACACTATACACTAACACACTATATACTAACACACTATGTACTAACAAACTATGTACTAACACACTATACACTAACACACTATACACTAACACACTATACACTAACAAACTATGTACTAACACACTATACACTAACACACTATACACTAACACACTATACACTAACACACTATACACTAACGCAAACGCACTATACACTAACACACTATAAACAATACAATCCAAACAATGCATTAGGAGGATAATCATCACCCTCTCTCAGTCAGAATCTAAGTCTACATTCACACAGAGGCTTCTATCGCTACTAGCCTTAGCAGCCAGATGTTATGACAGGAGGAACGCCCCACACCATTACAACCCCACTACTAGCCTTAGCAGCCAGATTTATGACAGGAGAAACGCCCCCACCACCATTACAACCCACTACTACCTTAGCAGACAGATGTTATGACAGGGAGGAAACGCCCCCACACCATTACAACCCCACTACTAGCCTTAACAGCCCAGATTTATGACAGGAGGAACGCCCCCCACCATTACAACCCACTACTAGCCTTAGCAGCCAGATGTTATGACAGGAGGAACGCCCCCCACACCATTACAACCCCACTACTAGCCTTAGCAGCCAGATGTTATACCCAGGAGGGAACGCCCCACACCATTACACACCCACTACTAGCCTTAGCAAGCCAGATGTTATGACAGGAGGAACGCCCCCCACACCATTACAACCCCACTACTAGCCTTAGCAGCCAGATGTTATGACAGGAGGAACGCCCCCACACCATTACAACCCCACTACTAGCCTTAGCAGCCAGATGTTATGACAGGAGAAATGCCCCCACACCATTACAACCCCACTACTAGCCTTAGCAGCCAGATGTTATGACAGGAGAAATGCCCCACACCATTACAACACCCACTACTAGCCTTAGCAGCCAGATGTTATGACAGGAGGAACGCCCCCACACCATTACAACCCCACTACTAGCCTTAGCAGCCAGATGTTATACCAGGAGGAACGCCCCCACACCATTACAACCCCACTACTAGCCTTAGCAGCCAGATGTTATACCAGGAGGAACGCCCCCACACCATTACAACCCCACTACTAGCCTTAGCAGCCAGATGTTATGACAGGAGAAACGCCCCCACACCATTACAACCCCACTACTAGCCTTAGCAGCCAGATGTTATGACAGGAGAAACGCCCCCACACCATTACAACCCCACTACTAGCCTTAGCAGCCAGATGTTATGACAGGAGAAATGCCCCCACACCATTACAACCCCACTACTAGCCTTAACAGCCAGATGTTATGACAGGAGAAACGCCCCCACACCATTACAACCCCACTACTAGCCTTAGCAGCCAGATGTTATGACAGGAGGAACGCCCCCACACCATTACAACCCCACTACTAGCCTTAGCAGCCAGATGTTATGACAGTAGAACGCCCCCACACCATTACAACCCCACTACTAGCCTTAGCAGCCAGATGTTATGACAGGAGGAACGCCCCCACACCAGTCACAACCCCACTACTAGCCTTAGCAGCCAGATGTATGACAGGAGAAACGCCCCCACCCCATACAACCCCACTACTAGCCTTAGCAGCCAGATGTTATGACAGGAGAAACGCCCCCACACCATTACAACCCCACTACTAGCCTTAGCAGCCAGATGTTATGACAGGAGAAATGCCCCACACCATTACAACCCCACTACTAGCCTTAGCAGCCAGATGTTATGACAGGAGAAATGCCCCCACACCATTACAACCCCACTACTAGCCTTAGCAGCCAGATGTTATGACAGGAGAAATGCCCCCACACCATTACAACCCCACAACTAGCCTTAGCAGCCAGATGTTATACCAGGAGGAACGCCCCCACACCATTACAACCCCACTACTAGCCTTAGCAGCCAGATGTTATGACAGGAGAAACGCCCCCACACCATTACAACCCCACTACTAGCCTAGCAGCCAATGTTATGACAGGAGAAATGCCCCACACCATTACAACACCCACTACTCGCTGCTAATGACCACTAAAACAAGCTAACTTGGATCCTCCTTTGGATCCCTCCCAGCCAGGGAATGCCTCCCAAATAGCACCCTATTCCCTTCACAGTGCACTGCTTTCCACCAGGACCCACAAGGTGTCCCATACGGCTCTGGTCAAAAGCAGTGCACTACATATGGAGCAGGATGTCATTTGGAACGCGGGACCAGGGAGAAGTATGTGGGAGGAGTGCCCTCGGTTACATTATG